>NW_009234843.1:29589-39714 GCF_000690835.1 Fulmarus glacialis | reverse complement strand
CGGGCTTCCCACGGGGTCACAGCCTCCTTCGGGCATCCACCTGCTCCGGCATGGGGTCCTCCATGGGCTGCAGGTGGATATCTGCTCCACCGTTGACCTCCATGGGCTGCAGGGGGACAGCCTGCCTCACCATGGCCTTCACCAGGGGCTGCAGGGGAATCTCTGCTCCGGCACCTGGAGCACCTCCTCCCCTCCTTCTTCACTGGCCTTGGTGTCTGCAGACTGTTTCTCTCACATATTCTCACTCCTCTCTTTGGCTGCAGTTGCAGTTGTGGAGCAACTTTTTCCCCTTCTTAAGTGTGTTATCCCAGAGGTGCTACCACTGGGATTAGCTCGGTCTCGGCCAGCGGTGGGTCCCTCTTGGAGCCGGCTGGCATTGGCTCTATTGGACATAGGGGAAACTTCTAGCAGCTTCTCACAGAAACCACCCCTGTAGCTCCCCCGCTACCAAAACCTTGCCATGCAAACCCAACACAAGGTCAGCGCTTTCTTCCAACTGGATTCAAACTGAAATAGCAGCTGATGTACTAGGTTTCTGTGGGAGTGGCTGCTATCATAAAATTTTTGTTTTGTAACCTTCTAAGACAGAACAGGTTTGTGCAGAATATCATACAATGGGACAGGGCTGGAATAAGATAAGGCTCATCACATAACAGTGAAAATTTTCGTAAGAGTATTTTATCTAGGCTGTTCCATTTTGTTTCCTTTATACACAAAGGAAAATAAAGAAGTGAAACTGTTGACTTCTTTGAGATTGTGTTTGATTTGCCTAGCTGGCTCTCATTTCAAAGAACTTCAGAAATAATTACATTGCTTGTTTAGAAAGATTTGATATATAATGTCTATTTTTTTCTTATTTCACTTGAGAATTCCTGAAGAGTTTTATAGATATTTATTTCAAGATTTCAAAACTTAAATGGGTATGCTGATTCTTTGATAAACGCATCCTTTATCCCAAATGTTCATTAGACATTAAAGTTGAATACGCCTTAATAAAAAGAAGCAATCAGTGTCTATCATTGCTTCCAATCCTGATGCTCAGCTCTCAAGATTTTTTTCTTGTGTTATAAAATAATTTAATTATTTATTGAGGCCCCAAGTTTATCTGAAATTTATACCTACCTTAAAAATACATACGTAATAGTCAGTATTACCATTCACTGTTTATATACACAAAAGGGGGGGGAAAATGGCATACCCTTCTTTTTCTTTCCCTTACAGGTCACTTGAAGTGTGACTATAACCTCACCTAATAAAAACTAATGAAGGGAATGGAAAAATAAAATACTCTCCCAGCTCCTAGAAATCAATTTCTTACACTGCCAGTCTCTGCCACTCAGCACTTCATTTCCGACCATCATACACAGTTCAGAGAAGGTCTCTCAAATTCAGTAATTTGCTCCCAACTTCTTATTGATGAAAATTGTTTATGAAAGATGTAAGCAATCATAAAACAGAAATTAAACAAATTACTTCCACTATTGAAATTAGTTAAGCTTTTACATAGTTTAAATCTTATCACCTTTAATTTGAATTTTTTTGTTTTATGCCTTGAATCAAATCTTGTGCAGGCGTGAAACATGCCACATTAATATGTTCACACTGGCTATAAGAAGCAAAGGAGCAAACTGTGTCCCCTCTGCAGCTGCAGAGGATGTTGCTACATCAGTGCTGCTCTGGTTCCATTGCAAGATGCTAAGGGTCCACAAAAAGTAGCAACCTATCCCACTCCCGTAAGTGACAGACCCCTGTTCGACTAAGCATGAACAAAAGATTCAGAGAATGGAGAGATTCCTGACAGTGAAAAGTGATGCAGAAAAAATGAACTCACAGCCACCATGGCTGTTATTTAGGCAATCTCCCAAACACAGCAGAACTCTCCATGCTTTGGTCCAGAGCTTTGGATTACCAATATTTAAGTAGGATTTTACTACACTACAGACACTGCAGTTATAAACTACATGTACATAAATATTTTTTATACGCATAATGTGCTTAAAGTTTTAAAGATAAAAATTTTGCATTGAAAAAGCAGTAAGAATGCAGGGAAGAGCATTTATTAAGTAAATGCTCTTGTTGAAAAACATTCTGGGTTCTACCCAGCAAACAAACAGCTAAGGTTTCTGTTTCTGTTTAATTTTGACTGCATTTGGCTTGTATTTGTTTCTTCGTCAATGCCACAGCAAACTCATTTAGAGAGAGACTATAAATTTGAAATGGTGTGATTTTTACAAGAAAGCCATTATTATAGTCCAAGTCACTGTTGTCCTAATTACAATAATATAGCAGTTTTATATAATCTGGCCCAACAACATAAACACTGTTTTTTTTTTTTCTTTATGTATCTAATATTGCCTTATGTAAAACAAAACCGTTTTTTCGATAGATGAGGCAAATTTTAAGATGTTCCGTTAAAAAACTCTCTACATTTTCTTCTGAGGTACATTTTTGCAATGCTAATGACCCTGTGATTAAATATGGACTGCAAAGAGATTCAACAGATTTTAATTAATGAACACTTCTAATGTGATTTAGACATTAACCATTGCTGATTGTTTTACTCTGTCAGTGTCAGATTTCATAGTTTCTCTTTGCAACAGGCTAGCAATCAGAGACGCAATTAACAATAAAAGTATTTTTATTTTTATATGGCTAGGTAAGAAAGCCTGTGTTTGCTGGCAAACTAAGATGAAAAGCCACCATAAAAAATAAGATGTGTGTGCTCAGCTAGTGCTCTTCTGTTGTTTTGGCTGTGTTTTTATGTGCAAGTCAGAGTACGGATTCTGCACATTAGTCAGAAAGAAAAATGCATGTGCTGCCACAGGGAGTAGGAAAGCAAATTTTTTGGTGTAGCAGTGAAATGTGTGTACTGGGGCGGGGGGAATCAAACTTGTACGTTCTAGAGGAGGTTATGCATAGTCAGTGCCAGAAATTTACATGAATCCATATTCAATGAGGCAACCATTTTGTTGAAAGATTGTAATGGCTGGTAAAAATAAAAAATGTGACCATAATGCAATCTAGTGAGACCATGTTTTCTCATTTTCCCAGGGACTTCTGGTTTTTTTTTTGCTTTTCTGATGCCCTTTTTGGTCTCCCTCACTCTTTCTTTCCTACTCTTTCCAAATCTTGACAGGCTGAAATCTCCATTTCATTCAGAAGATCTGCTTACAAATCTGACAGGGCATTAAGAGTATATTTGCATGAAAAAGACCTACCATTATTTACCAACTGCTTTGTTTTTCTAAGAGGATCACTGCGCTTCAAAATCTCTAGCTAGATTTTGAGTTTGGCTGATAGCAGCCGTGCAGCCAGTAGTGGTCAAAGCAAAGCATTGTTTGTACTCAGCAGGTCAGATAAGCATTCTTTCCA
The DNA here is from genome assembly GCF_000690835.1 of Fulmarus glacialis. Lineage (NCBI taxonomy): Eukaryota > Metazoa > Chordata > Aves > Procellariiformes > Procellariidae > Fulmarus > Fulmarus glacialis. The sequence continues at coordinate 36,342 of NW_009234843.1, read as the reverse complement.
AAATGAAGCCTTTTCTTCACTGTCCTTCTTTGCTATAATCTCACAGGTAGCATGACAGTTGTTGTCATGGTAACTATTTTTTATTGAATAAAACTGCAATAATCTCATAAAAACCTGTATAACTTCTTGACATGTAAATTATTACTGCCTCAAAGCTGAAGAAACTTATTCTTATTTGTTTTTCATTGTTGCTGATTTTTTTAAATACAGAAACACAGTTTTAAGCCTTATCATCCTGTATTATTCTATGAGACCATTTCTAAACACAAAATCTATGAATTAGAGATTTCGCTAGCCAAATAAAAAAAAAGTATATGGAATAGAAATTTGTGTAATGCACTTCAGAACTTGTTAACATATGCAAAATATCACGTAAAATACTATCATTGATATTTTAAATTGCATAGCTTGGTGTGTCTGCAGATATACACACATATATACGTGGGTATGTTGTATGAGCGTTTCAGTGTTCCTTTGCAGATCGCAGTTATTTCACTCCTACCTTCTACATCAGTACTTGAATGTATTTTTATTATTATTAATAGTTACTTTATTGCCAAAGCTCTAAAAGCCCAATACGTGGATCAGGTCTCACAATGCAAGAAAGTCTTCTCCCCAAAGACTCCAAGAGCCGAGTACCAGGAAAGACAAATGCAGACAGACAACTGAAGAGAGACTAGATGACAAGAGAGCGTAAATCATCCTGGGAAGCAAGCTGTCAGCACACAGTGGTGCTGCTGCCTGACCTACCTGCTGTCAGGTTAGCACAACTACCCCACAGTGCCTACAGCACGCAGGCATCATGGAAGAGTTAAGGACTGCTTTGTGAACAGATGACAGAGGTCTTGTGTGGGCCGTCTGGGAGATCATCCCACACTTAAAGGAAAGCATGTGAAAAACAGAAAGGTATTCGCTTTTTAAGTGGACCCCTTGCAGTGATGAAAAATTAATGGAGGTGGAAGATGGCATCCTAAGCAGTGGTAAGGGGTAGAGATATGGGCCAGAATGGTCCACTAAAGCAAAACTAGGCAACTTATGCTTGACATACTAGAGAGACAGGAAGGCCAGAATGTATCCTACTATATCTATAGTAGACTCCTGTATACAGCCACTCCTAGAGGGAGAAATAAGAAAGAAAATTTCTGTACTTTACAGATGTAATATTGATATGTGGGTGATGAGAACCATATAAATACATAGATAGATACAAGACTTCACTTAATCTTCTGCAAAGAGAAAAACAACAACAAAAGCTTCCTTACAATGAGAAATTGTACAAGGAGGAATAGCTCCCCAAGGGAAATAACAGAATCCTCCTCACTGAAGAGTTCACTCTATTGCACAGGATGCTAGATAATGTATTCTAAGGGAAAACCCTAGAAAGACAGGAAGATTAACTAATAGGGTAATTTGTCTTTCCCAGCTGTAATTTATTTGACTCTAAGTAGTGAAATACTGTGATGCTGTCATGATCTTGTTTATGATGATTAAGGTAAGGAAGAAGGAAAAGAGGGTTATTCACACAACTCAGTTTTAGGCTCAACTGGCTAAATTAGATACCTAGTTGCACTAGCTTTCTGCTCTGAGGGAGGAAGATAGAATTGCCCTCTCATGGGATCCTTCTTTCTTGGTTAACCAGAGACGAATCCAAATTAAATTAGCCTACTAATATGAATGCCTAAATTTGAATCATATGATTACTCTCTTATGTGTATGTACTCGAAATAGGCCATACCAGTCTATAATACTAACCCTCCAGGAACTTCAAGCATGTAAGCCGGCACACCAACATATAGGACAAGTACAAATCTTGCAAGACTTTTGTTTTCGTTTACATTGTTTTCCATATATATACACAGCTACGTGCACTTATATACTCATATAGACATTGTATACACTTTCTGAAACAAACCCTAACTGATATACTTCATATTCTTTTTTCATATCTAATCTAAAAGATTAGAGTAACAAAGCATTACTTGTTTGTTTTGCTAGTTTGCTTTATATAAGCAGTGATATGTAATGTCACTGAAATGCACAGAAAAAGATATTTGAGAACCCAATACTCTACAGACCTACAGGAAATGGCAGATGCTGCCCCAAAGAATTGATAGTCTAAATCAAAAGTTTTAACACCTGAAAAATCTGGCTTAATAAAGGGATCTGAAAGAATCAAACAGGAGCAGCTTAGTCAACAGTAGGAAATAACCACTACAATAAATTATGGAATACCATGCAGGAAAATGCTAGAAACTGTTTCCTGTTTCCACCAGGAAAATAATCTTTTCATATACCTGTGGGATACTAAGTCAAGTTTAGCTCCATAAGCAGAAGAGGAATCTGGTTTTTCTTCCAGATGTTACATATTTCTTAATGCAATTTTTAGAATAGATAGTTTAGAAAGTTAATGAAATCTTTAAAAAAATTTAATATCATGCAGCATGTGTATGAGTCAAAATCTCTGAACAACTGAATATCCTACCACATGTAACACAACAATGTTTTTAGATTGCTCAAGTGTCATTTTAGGGACTTTTTATAATGTGAGGGAAATGGGAAAAGTATATTGTATGCAAATGTGTAACTGCAGAAATATGAAAGGTGCTTGCTATGCATAGGAGAAAAATGCCTTCTGTACAGCCCACAGACAATGGAGCAAGCTGGCTGCCTTCAGCATTTTACAGCTGTATAATGAGGACTGTAGGACGCATGGCTGTGAAATCTAATAAGCTGCATATTTTACAATTTTCTGTGCATAAACTAACTGTTTTAGAACTCTGATGCTGCCTTTTTAACATGACCTTTTGGAAACAAAAGTGTTGTACATCAGAAATATATATTTAGATCTAGTGATATAGATAACCCTTTGGCAATTATCCTTGCTGATATTACCTACTGCTTGGATTTAGCTTGTGTGAATCTAGTAAGAAAGGACCCTGCCTTTTCAGTTTTAAGGTTGGCAGTTCTTTCTTGCTACAACTTATAAGATGGTGCCATTAGAGAGCCTGCAGGTATTCCTTTATAAATTCCCCTGGGTGGCTGTTTGTTAGGATTAGAATACAGTCTGTAACATCTCAGGCAACAGTAGAAGGGTAAAATGTATTTTATGTTTGGCTTAAAGAATTATGTTTTCTTTTCATGTTATTTTTTTATACTCCCTTTAGATATCACCCTTACTCTGGAATATTAATTGATATTTGTGAGACATGTGGGAAATAGCTATTCTTTTGTTCAGGACTTTTTCAAAAACTGCTTGTCTCTAATCAATTGACTATTTCAACAGCATTCATTCTGCGAGGTCCCCAGGCAAAGACAGTAAAATTGGACGATCACTGTGCACTATATTTCCAAGCAGGAAAAAAAAGTACCATAAGGCTTGTTGATTTCGATGGAAGTTTCAGGTTATGCTCAGGTGTGTTGTATAAAAATATAAATAAATAATAAAGTAGCCCCAGCTGTTTACTGCAGAAATTCTTTCATTTGTAACTTTCTGTTGTGAAAACAGAAAACGGCTGGTATAATCTTGCAGCTCTGATGCTCTGCTTGCTTTGTTTGGTAGAGTGACGCCTATAATGCCAGCAACTGTATTCCAGGTTGCAAAAGCAGACTCTGAAATATTGCCCCCTCAGGCCACTGCGGAGCAAGCATATGGCAGCAGAGAGCATTTGGGCCCCAGGGAAAGGGTACAGTTGAATCAGCTGCCCAACGGTACTCTACCGGCTGATTCATGAGAAAGCCGTATTGACATCAGCTCCACAGGCAATTGCTTATCTGTATTCATGAAGAAACATTAAGTGCTGCAGATTCAGCAACTAAATGAAGACAGAGGTACCAATCTGGGGCAGGGTGGGGAACGACCAGTGCCAGGAAAAAATGGATTCTGAATTGGACCTGAATCTCATTTTCCCAAATGTCAAGTGTGTCCATCAAAGAGACGTCTAACACAGGCCACCTGAATTAACAGAGTTTGAGGAGTATTGGTCCCCAGCATTCTAAAGCTAAATCTTTTGTGTTAGCAGAGTGATGTAAGTTATACTAATAAAAACGTCTGTGAAAATATTACCATGCTGAATTTAATTTTCTGACCCAGAACTTTCTACCTTGTGGTTAGAACTTGTCTACATTTCCCACAACTGAAAAAAGAGAGAATACGTTCCAGTCCAGTTCTGTGGCATTTCACAGAGCCTCAGTCTGGCAGAGATCTGGACTGGTCTACTTCCTCTCATCTGTCTGTTTTCCGCTTAGGCATCATCCACTGGCCAGCAAACGGGCTCATGTCACAAGCATAGCTGTTTGGAAAAATGAAATGGCACGCTTTCAAAGCCAACAAAACAAAAACCCTACCACTGTTTTAAACATTTTTTTCTTCAAAATTTGAAATCTGGGAAAATTGTGAAAAATCCTTGCTAAGAGTAGATTTAAACTTGTAACCAAAAAAGAATGTATCAGAAACCCGAGTCAAAGACTTATTTTCATATAGTCACAGAACAGAAATACGACAATGTGTTTGACATGTACAAATGAAAGGCAACCACAAAGAATTTCAGAAGCAGAGTATCTGCAACAAGAACAAGATGTTTGTGACTATGAGACAAGAATCATCTGGAAAAACAACAGTAGGTCAGATTCTTGTAGATTACACAGGACTAGAGAAGCATGCACCTAAGACTGCCAAAATTTTCTCTGCTCTGCCCTCATATGATCAACATACAGCTATGTCTGTCTGTCCTCATCCTGTGAAACAGGAACATCATAGGTAGGTGTATTCCTCTATATGGAACTCCATAAGGAACTAGGACTTCGATTCTGATCCAAATGGCTTTTTTCTGAGGAGTTTATCTTCACTATGTGTCATTTGCACGACGTTCCTTTGTGCAAAGGGAATGCATGTGTGCAAAAAATGGAAAATTTGTGACAAATTGCTGACAGTTAATAGAGAGGAAAAAAGGCAGCTTTTGCCTAAGAAACCACTATGCATTAATAGCTCCATACTTTGTACAGGTAATTTAGGGCTTCTTTCCAAGAACCAGACAGTGTCTTCACAACCTGAACATTCAAGTACTTGCTGCCATTGGTACAAAGTATTTTGAGCAATCCCACTGATTTTAGCAATTTTGTGTAAAGTCAATGAACTAGCTTAGTACACTCAGGACAATATAGGTTAGTGCAACTAAAGGGTCAGATTACAAACCCCGAAAGAGCAATATCATAACTTCATCCATGGTCCTCAAGCTCATAATAGTAATTTAAGAACAATATGAAAAGACAATGATATTTTCAAATCAGACCTCATGAGAAATGGAAAATACAAAAATAATAGCACACACTCAGAAACACGTTTTTTCAAAGCTCAATAACAAGTCAAATTAAGGAGAAGACTGTCTTGGTTTTGAATACATCCTAAGCAATTACTTAAGGTTACTTAAGACTTTGCTTTTGGAACCGTGTCTCAGTCACACAGAATGTACAAGAAGATTTAAAACACATGCACACTCACTAAATAAATCTCTCACGTAAAATGCTCTTCAGTACCACAGCTAGTGAATTTGATTATGCACAAGATGAACAAGTAGAGGAACAAGACAACATGAAGATATACATTTTCTAACAGCTGTTACATTATTGCAACATCTGGTTTTTTCCTTAGCTTTTGCACTCCCCTTGCATTTACGCTTTGGGCTAATTTGTAGTTGACCCCAGTAATATAGTCCTTTTACTCTACAATTTTGTGACAAACTATCATTGATTTAACAGTCATGCTCAGTGCCTAAAAAAATCAATGAATACATAGGAAAAGAACCCAATAAGACAGTGTGGTTGATCTTGATAACATTTCAGGTCAGGTTTTTATCGCAACTTTCTAATTTATCAAGCTATTTTATCACTATTCATATCAGACATTGCATGTTGATTTCATATTCAGCAGATTTAGTCCTTTTAGCAAACAATTTGTAACTGGAAGAGAACTAATAGCTTTGGGAGAACTGGAAAGAAAAGCTACACTGTGTACAGTGCACTTCTACTATACGTGGCTATACTAAATAACTCTGCTCTGCTTTTGGGGAAAAAAAAAAAAGATTGAATGATTTCTTAGTTACGGTGGTGTAATCAAGGGCAAACTTTGATCCAAAGGAAAACATTGCTAAGTAGATGTGCTTGTGCCAAAATTAGAAACTGATATTCTGACTCAACTGAAAGCCTAAACCCTTTCCAATAAAGACCTTTTTCCCCCCAGTAAATAGTTTTCATGGAAGCATTTAAGGACAAAAATATTATTCTAAGCTTTTTCACATTGTTAATATTTTCAAGTGTTAAAGGCAAAAGCATTTCTAGAGCAAGAGCATTCTGAATTCCACTGTATGTATTTTAAGATGGGTTTTTTTATGACTGTCAGAGAAATTGTTAATATTTGGAGACTATTAAAGTTTGTCTGCTTACCTTAATTCAGGCAAACTATGAGAGAATACTCTTCCCTTATGGCTTTTGTTCTTTTTCCATCTGTGTCCTTTTTTATTTCACCAACACGTTTGTCACTGTACTTCTGTCGTCTTCTGTCTTTCAACATGACACTAGCTGTCTAAACACTCTTGGCTTCACTAAGAACGAAATCAAGAAATTTCACTCCTCGTTCCTCTCCTGAAAAAAAGATCCTGAGACTATACTGTTGGGAGACAATATCCACTTTTGCTCCCATTATCACCTCTGCAGCATGCTTTCAGGGAATTCATGAATCTGTGTGTACCTGAGAAGGCA
>NW_009234843.1:0-29568 GCF_000690835.1 Fulmarus glacialis | reverse complement strand
GGTGGTGTGGGGGGTGGTGTGGGGAGGGGTGTCTTTTTTTTTTTTTCCCTTTTTTTGCATTTCTTTTCTTTAAAAAAGCTACAGGACCAGTTCCAATTACCCTTGTGGATCTTCTAAGATTGCTCATTCATTTATATAATATGCTATCTTCATTGCAGGCATACATACAGAGCTTATAGACAAATATTAAAAAAAAAAAAAGTAAGTCCCAGGGTTCTTCCTCCCAGAAGCTTAGCTGAATCTCTTTTCAAAAGGTTTTAACTGGGTTTCACCCCCAGTGTGTCCCTTTACATCTAAAAGTGATTAAGCAAGATTTACAGACAAATTAAATTATTTCCTATTTGTGAAATGCAATGCTGTTACAATGAAGTGATTCCACAGATTTTACTTTTTGATCTTTAATTCCTTAAGAAAATTAATATCAGAATTAAAAGATGAAAGTACTCAGTTTCAGCAAAGAACATATTCTCCATATACACTATTAGCTTTCACAAGCAAATTCATCATTTTGGAGTTGGGGAACAGAGCTTACTATGGTAGATTACATAGGAATTACGTAAAAAAGGAAAGGAACACAAAGATGAAATAAGGAAACATTCAATTTAGTTCTCAAAACTTCTTCTGGAATGTGCTCCTCTCTTTCCTCAAAGAGAGAAATAAATTATTTCAAAATAACTCTGAACATAGTGACGATACACACCACTCGCTACGCGTGTGGGTGTGTGTTCTGTGAAGACAGCTGAAAAGTGAGCATCATTCCTACCGGAGATAACACAGTGTAATACTAATCGTCTTTGCACCAACGAGTGGGAGGAAAGCCATGCAAATCCTTTTCTTTTGTTTTAGTAGGCAAGCAGGATTTTCCAGCTGATATATAACATACAAATCAAACAGGCTGGATTGTGGCCATATATGTGTGACAATCTCTTATACTGGCATACACACACATTCATACATATCACATAGAGAAAGTTTGCACGTACATTGCAGTTTTCACATCCCCATAGTGTATCATTCATGTTCTAGACAGTCATGCAAAAATACCACTGACGTTCATATAATACATCTCTTCTAGCAAGGAACATAAGACCAGTATCTAATGTACCTATCAGCAAAACTGCACTGCGTTAGAACCTCAACATCACGTTACAGAATGATGAAAGGTTAATGCGTTCATCTATATTTTATGCATTGCTTTCCACAGAGGCCTCAAAATAAAATGCCTTGTACTGCATCCTCATTACATAAGTACTATATATATAGCATACGAGTTCCTCTTCTGTTTCAGAGCAGTCAGAATTGGTATAAGCATGTTGAAGAAAGAAGAGGTTTAGTAGAATTTGTTTTATCCTGAGTAAGAACACTGCCTAGTAATGACTGTGTTGTAGAAATGTCAAGGCTGATATTAGCAGTGGGCGGAGATCTCTTTAAGGGGAATTAAGTAAGTGGATAATGGAAGTGAAATCCTGCTAGTGTGGCAAAAAAAAAAAAAAAAAAAAGTTCCTTGAACTCTGAAAGGAGACAGTTTTCTTATAAACATTATAGAGGAGTTAAAGTAATTTTAAGAGGACTAACAAAATCTAAAGGAAGTGAAAATAATTTATGGAGCATCATTTAATACAGCTCTTGACGTTGCTACCTGTGGGTTAAAAGAGGAAGGCAGAAGGAAATAGTAACAGCATTAGTGAAGGGGTAACATTCTCATCTTCAACTTTCCAGCCTTGAAATTTGGTTCCATCAGAGATTAAGCCACAGACTTGACTGCATATGCCGCATAAATTTTACACTCATTCATGACCCACGTAATGCAATGGCAAACATACTCTGAGTTTTGAAGTGGCAGCTGAGAATTAGGTTTTGTTTTTCAATAAAAGAGCAGGAGTGTATGTTTGTGCTTCTTTAGAGAAATAGCTTGAAAACATGCACCTCTAGGACTGTCACATAAAAAACATGCAAGGTTCAGGGATCACAAAGGATGAATGTGCAAAACTTGCATAGTTTCAGTAATAAAGGTAATAAATGGTAGATGTCTGAGATAATCTATAACAAATTTCTACCTATATTTGTGTTGTTAGAATAAACTCGTTTTGGACCAATGTAGCCTAAGAATACACAAAAATGTGGTACTACATGATTTCAGAGGCAGTTCAGGGAAGAACTGTTTCTCTTTCCCCCACCATGTTAGGGGAAACAGGTGAAATAATATCCTCCAAAAGCCAGCCCCTTTCACTATTCCCTAAACTGACATCTATGTCCAGGCATTGGTCATTTCTTCTACAGTCTTCTACTATAAAGTTTCCCTAGATAAAGTTTTATCTTTTAATTCATCCCTCATAACCTTCCTTTACGTTTTTCCCTCCTCTTTCACCTTAACACTTCTCTCAATTGTTTCATGTTCCCTCACTATCGTTGATGTTTTACCTTTTATTCTCTTGCTCTCATTGCACTTTTACCATCTTTTAAACCTTATGTTAACCAATTCACTAGATTTTTATTCATCTGATCTTCCGACTAGTTTCCTGTCAAAGTTTTCGGGTTTTTTTTCCTCATCTTCTTTACAGTGAATACTCCTTGGATAGGGGCCATGTCTTTACTAAGGATTATAAATATTGCTCATATGCACAGATATAAATTATTTTTATAGTAGCCTTTGTAATCAGAAACCATCTTTTCTTGTCTGCATATCTCTTCATTTTCCTTTTTTCCTGGAATACCAAACAAGTCCCACTCATATAAGGATTAACTGCCTTCAATTTCCCTTCCTCCTTCTCCTGCTCCCTATGTTTTTTTTAATTTATTTTATTTAATTAAGCCATTTTCTTGCCTAGAGCTTGGCAAAAATATCTTCTGAAAGCAGGTCCATATTATGTTTGTGCTGCTGTATAATTAAAAGTAACTTAACAAATTAAACGTATGTTTTGGTAAAAGAACTGACATGCAGGCTTGAAAATTCACATATCAGTTTCGGCACAAGCAATTCAATGCAACCAAGATATGAAAATCTGTTGGAGAAGTGCTGATAAAAAAAATGAAGCCTCAAGTATCACCATCTAGTCAGCACACCATGCCTACATTTGAAAATGACCTGATACAACTCATTGTACTGAATGTGAGTGAGAGGATGGTTCTGGCTCCTCACATTCCTCCTCTTTTTAATTAAGTAAGTCAGAATGGTGTTTTTGAAACTTTTTGATAGGGTGGTGCTTTATTTTGCAAAGTGCCTTGGCACTCCTTCAATTATCTTGCTTTGACAGATGTAGACAAATTGCTGAAAAGCACATCATCCTCAACCAAATACTAGAAAAGATTAGAATTTACTCTGCATTTCATGGCCAGATTTTGATGTCCTGAATTCTTACATTACCCTGAAATTGACTCTTTTGGTCTGATGGGTTTACTTCCCTTTTGCTTTAGCGACAGCTAAAGATCACCTGCACTTGATATGTATATATCAGTAGGGACTGAGAACCCGAGTACGTAAATATGTACCTCTGTAAGTACACACTTACACATTTGCAAATACAGAACAAGGGACAAACTATGCAAAAAAACCCCCACTAATATATTAATCCATGAGGAAATAGATTCAGACTAATCCGATAAAATGAATAAATAGAAGGAAAATGTATTAAGAAGATTATTTCCTACTCCTATCTTTTTCTCCCCTTTCACACAGTTAATTTCCCTTTTCACCATCTTTTTCCACAGCTTTGTCTGTTTCCCCCTTCCATCTTCTGTGCAAATCCTATGGCTAATTGGTTAAGTCCACTCTAGAGTCTAACCATCAATTCCCAGACACAGCATCTTTCGTTTCAATGTTTTTGGCTGATTACAGTTGCACTTAGAGGAAAACAAATAAGTGTGTATCAACATACTGCAAGTGCTACATCTGTGTATGAAAATACACAAACAGATAATTAAACATCAACAAAATATCAATAGGATTAGAGTGTCATGTTGGAACAAATCTTGATAAATCCTTCTCAATAACAATAACTACAGCATCATAAGGGGAATATAAATTTAGCCTATTAAAGTGTTGTTGGACAAAGAAAGACACATTAATACATCTGTTAGTCATTTTCTTACTACTAAGGGACTCTACTATTGTGCTGCAGATGAAAGCTTTGGCCAAGAAGAGATTTGAAAGTATGCAAATTAATGCTAACAACACAATAAATATCTTATTATTCATCAACAACTCAATGGCATACTAGCACAGTTTAAACTGTGAGTAATCAAGTTCGTCGATATTTAGACATACATACCTACAACAGACATTTCTGGAACCGTGGCATGATATGGACCATCAACAAACTCTGGGGCATTGTCATTGATGTCTTGAACCTTAATAATGAATTCTGAAGGAGGCTCCAGAGGTTTGTTTGTGTCCCTGTCGACTGCTTGAGCTGTTAGAGTGTATTCAGCTTTTTCCTCACGGTCAAGCCTTTTCATTGCATGAATGTCTCCAGTCTTGTCATTGATCACAAAGATTGTTCCAGCTCCATCTCCTGACAGAATATACTTGATTTTGCTGCTGCCAGGATCCAGGTCTGTGTGTAACTAAATGGAAAAAAAAGCATTTTAGAGACAAAAATTACACCCAGAATTTTTTTTCGCATTGGTCTAACCATACATTTTGTCAAGCTATTCTTTTGTACTTCAGTCTTAGCACCAGTGATCCATATCTCAGCTTGAATACACAAGGAAAGTAAGAATTTGTATGCATATTAATCAAAACTGAATGTAATCATAGGCATAATTAGACTTTCTATTTAAAAAGCAGCTGTTATATATATTTTAAATCCCTGTTCTAAAATGTAAATGTCTTCAGAACTATTATCAGCGAAAATGAGCAAGCACAAAATGTCCTTAACCTATTAGATCAAAGGGCAAATAAAGGATTAACAACAATATATATTTTAATCTAGTTTCTTATTTTTAGTTATTACTTTCAGCTTATTTTCAGGTGACAGAAAATGGCTGAACACTGGCATGTTGTAAATGTTGTAATGGACAGCATTCACAGAAATTTAGCTCATAACTCAGCTCTCAGCAGAACTTAAAAGGTTCTAAGATCTTTATTCTAAATGTATTTCCCCTGAAAGAAAGCTTTGTTAAAGCAAGTTTCCAGAAATGTAAGAACCATCCTTACACACATCTTCACATTCTCCTCAGTGCCCCATTAGAAAAAATAGTATTTAGATTGTACCTGGCTTTTCGAAAAACAAGATAGGATTATAATAGGATCTGAAACAGTACGGAAAAAACAGGTTTTCTTCTTTACTTTGAATTTTTTTGTTAATTACAAGCCTGAACTGAAGAACATTGGAGACAAACAAAGGACTTCCATTGATTTTTTTTTTTTGTAGGCTCAGAGCCAAGTACTAAATATCAGATTTCCTCCAATAATTTTTAATTTGCGAGGGCGAGCGCACCAATTCGTGGACTATATGTATTAGTACCAACACATTAAAAAAATACAGGATAACTTAAATATACAGTAACAGTGCTTTAAATTCTATTTGTTATTAAACCTAACACAGTCAATATGAACGATAAAAAGTGAATAACATGTCATTAAAAATGTAACTTGCATTTATTCTTATTTATCTCTGCCTCACAAAAAATAGTCTGAAGGAAATACGTACGACCTGTTTAGGATAGCTGCAACATGACTTACAACAACTACTACTAGACTTGCTCCTGTTTGCTCATTTTTGTGCAGACAGCTCAACAGAAATTGTTGCTGGTTATACATTTTACTCTTCAGTTATAGCAGTGGTTGCTAGGGCCAGGCAGCATTGTCATTTGATACAAGAACCTGTATTAGGATATTAAATCCTGTGTTAGGATATTAAAATAAGTGTGGAAAAAAAGCCTTGTAACACTGGCTACAGCCAAGCCACAAGTAGATTTTTAAGTCATACCACAAGTAGGCTCTGCAGGTTCTTCAGTAGATAATTGGTCACATACAGGAATAAGAGCCTAGAAAACTCGTTAACAGCACCTTACAAAAAAGGAATCTCAAATTGTTGCAATGAGCATAGTGGACAATAGCAGTCAGGTTTGATTTTCCAGTTATCTGGTTTATTATACATACAACATCCTGGGCCACCAGTGTATTCTCTGCTCTGCAATAACAGCAGAACACCCATTGACTACAAGAGGTGTAACTTCATCCTCTGTGTTTTGCTGGGCAACACATTATTACCACACCAGCTATTACCACACCACTGTTTTAACAACTTTTTAAAAGCACTTTGACTGTGTGAATATGAATGACTCAATCCAGTTCACTCTTCTTACCCAACCCACATGAACATACACATAGACATCAAGTGACAGCTGAGTCCTTTTTCCAAAAATTCAATCTGTTTTTCTTTTTGTAGTTGCCATCAGCTTTTACTTGAGAACAATTAGCATAATTTATGTTATACTGATTTAAGTTAACAGCACTCTCCTGTTGGTTGGTACTGCAGTTTTGCCTGCTCAGTAAGACATGTTAATACAACTTTTTTTTTTGTCTTAAAGATTATTGCCCTTATGGGCAGGATTATACTCAATCTAGGTGTCAGCAGCATAAAAAATTATTTTCAGGGTCTTAGAGCCTGTCAAGATCAATCCAGAATCTATTTGTGTTTTAAACAGATTGTTTATACTTTAAGCATCTGTTTGATTCCTAATAAAATCTATATGTTATTAACATTGCATATGAAGGTTTTGGCAGAATATTCATAGCTGAATTACAGCGATGTCATATCACAACATTGTCTGGACACACACAACTCAGCAAAGCAATTGGGAACTTCTCACTTCACCCAACTACACAGAGCCTTACAGTGAAAAACTATAATCTGAATTTCTAAGGCGGCACTGGCTGGATAAACTAGATATCCCACACAGATATTTGAGAATGCTCAAAGATTCTCCAATTTGCTATTTGCTAATAAACAGAAGAGGCTGTCAGTATAACCTCTGGTGTAAGTCTTACCTGTATTATTCAACAGAATTTATGGTTCATAAATCAGTTCTGGTATAAATTAAAGCTATAAAACCTTTGCAGTGCTAGTAAGATACAAACGGTTAAAATGAAAAAGTCTATGATTACTATTAATTGTTTCTTCTAATAAGTTGAAGTCCTTTGCATCAAAAGAAAGAAACAGATATTGCTATTGCTATGTTTCAAATGAAGGGCTAAACATTAAATAAAAAGTGGAAGAGCTATAAGCATTTTATAATCTTAAAGTTGAAACCAAGTCTGATTAGTGGAAGATCAGGTTTTTTACCCAAAGATTAATAGTGGCAAAAATGATAGTAAATTTTTTTTAGTTCTTTAATAAAAAACAAGTCATAAATATGGCATTTACTGAAATCATATGAACTTTTTATGGTGAGCATCGAGGCTTAAAGATTAAAATATCTTTTCTAGATTTTGAAGTTCTTACACTCTAATATCAAAATATTATAATAAATGACCTATGGAAGAGCCATTTTTCCAAAACCATTTCATTGTTTGGATTGAGGATTAAAACATCATTATCTACTTACAAAGCTAAATCACAGAACTGAAGTGAAATTCTAAGCCAGAAAGCATAGTATTTTTTTCAAGTAATATTTCCTCTCTTCTACCAGATGTGAATGATAATTTACAGCAATCGTCAAGCTTCAGCAAGCTGTGTTCATGTGAAGGTTAAAGATCATTAAACACATAATTATATAGGGTCTAGGTGAATGATAGAGAGGCATAATGAATATGATAAGTGAGTATCCGTTTCTGCTGGAAACCCCTCACAAATGTTGTGAATGTGAAACTGCTTTCCACACCTGTAGCTTTATTTGTCACGCCTGTGCTTGAAAGCTGACCTCTTATTTTTCAAAGCAATATTGAGAAATGTAACAAGAATTTCTATTTAAAAAGGAGACATCTATAGCTAGCCCCTATGTCCCACTACTAGATAGCATCCCAAAACAAACAGAAAAGCATGTTTGCTGGAAAACTTAATCATGTTCAGAGTGACTGAAACTCACTTCCTTTATGTGAGATTCAGTTAATTAGGCTTCAAAGGAAGTGAAATCTTCCTCCATTACTGCCCTGCCTGCAGGACTATAAATTCAAACATCTCTCTCCCTTAAAGTAGCAGATGCAACCCCATCACCCATTCGTGCTTGGATTTGTAGTAACAGGAGAGGTTTTGGATCCTCTCCTACTTTTAACGGTGATGCAGATGCCCTGTATTAATGCCCTACTAATGGCTCCCATGTAGCCTCAGCACAGGTCCGTTCCTAAAAAATGAACTTCATTCAAAATGAACCCTCTGAACACCGCAGTTTATAATCATTATTAATTCCTTTGCTATTCTATGTTATAATACAGATGATAATCAATGAAGCCAGTATTAATTGTAACAGCACACAGTGTACTTCCACAAAACTAACATTATTTTCACTAATAATGCATGCATATCTAAAAGTATTGCCAACACACTATTCAAATATGTAACATATATTTATAGTCTCCCATGTACATACATTACAAACATGCATAATTACAATCAATGCAAGAGAAATTGCAGAGATGAAACTTATTCAAAGAGCCTCTATATTCTGCAGATGTAAAAGTACTGCTCTGCAGTAAAAAACAAATACATGAGTATGTTACTGATATTAGATTCTCCTATTCCACAGATATTCTAACCACATTTTCTTAACAAATACTTGGTTCAAAACTATGTATGCAACCAAGGACTTAATGTATGGATGAAGGCTGCAAAAGCTCCAAGCTAGGTTTGTGAAGTTCTTTTGCAAGTCTTAGTACACAAAGAGATTTATGAGTCTCTTCTGCAGATGGAAACTGTCTCACCTGCTCTCAGTCAGCTACCTGGCAAATCAATGGTAGTCAAAACAGCAGCTTGCTCAGCACAATGAATTTCATGTTCAAGCCATGTGTTCACCATCAGGAAAGTACATAATGCACTTGGGTCTGGTCCATACCCAGAATTAGCAGAAAGCTGCTAACTGGCCCTTGTAGTAGGATTGGGCACTTCAAGTCCTCTCCAGGTATGTTGTTGATGCACAACTTGATACAGACTAGCCCGTAACGAGATGCATCATCAAAGGGAGGATTTGTAACCTCAATTTCCTCGTATTAGCAAAAAGGCATAAATATATCAATAATTCACAAGAGGGGGAAATCTACATATTATGAAAATGCTCCTGGACATTTTTAATTAAGAAAACAGAAGAAGGCATTATGTAGTCAAGTTTTTGTTTGAGTTTGTTAGAAAGTAATTAATTCATCCTCATGTAATTACAAGGGAATTACCCCTTACTTGTTTCAAGGGAAAAGGCATAATCTGCCCGTAAAACTTAATTTTAAAATTTGCGACGTTCTTCTCCTTCCTAACTCTGGAATCTTTTTTAAGGGATTAACTAGTGCATCACTGATTTTCACCTGATGTTACACAGATACACACACAACACACCAACACTATCCTAATGCTTCAGGTTATTCTATTTTTTACCTATGCGTTGCAATAAAATTCCTCATTGATGAGGCAGACTCCATTTAATTAACTTAGAGACAGAATTTTCAGCTTTTATGACTCTTTTCCAAAACTGCTGGGTTCTAAGAAGCTCTAGCTCATTCTGTGAAAGTATGGAAGGATTTTAGTGACTTTTACTATCATTTATATGTACCAATGCTTTCAAAAACTGTAATGCACCTTACTCATCATGTGCCTCTCTGTATGTGACTTTGCAGGGGTTTTTTTTCTAAAAATAGGAACATCATTAGGTGTTACAGAAAGTTTTTGTGTGTATTGTTGACGTGCTCTGACACATAATGGACAATGAGCACATTTATTGATGACCCACAGTTTAAAAAATCATTCACAATTATACTACTATAGATAGATTCAATTCATTTGCACACAATGCAGAATTAATAAAGTGAATGTAATTTCAATTTAATAGAATCTTTCATTTTCTCCACAGGTAGGCTGATCCTATCTTTAGTAATGGGAATTTTATAGCTGCACAATGGGGAAGAGGAAAACCAAACATTCTGCATGGTTTTTCAGGGTGATGACAAATTGGGGCACAGACTTGATGTACCTGACATAATGTCAGTACTTGGAACACTTTCAGAAAGGAAACAGACATGTCCTCGGATCACAAAGGTTTCATTTAAGATACGAGAATCATGTAACTTGAAGCCTCGGGAGTAACTGTCAAAAGACATTACTGTGCTCACACTTCTCAGCTGCAGTTTCATAACCATATTCAAAGAGAATTAAAGCAATAATATCCCTAACACTTTCATTTAAGAATGTAATCTCTGCTTTTGTCTGCCTCAGTTTCCTACCATGTCATTTGAGTATCTTTGATTCCAGATGGCTTCTTTTATGTTTCTGTTTATTCTTTGCTTCTGCTTTTTTATTCTATTTGATTTGCTAATTTTGTCGCTGTTTATATTCATACTGCAACTGTGCACAAACTGCTTTTCATTGCTTACCTTTTGGTATCGTCTTATAATACACTAGAGTGAACTGTTGTTTAAAAACTGGAGACAAGATTGGGATCTAACAATCTGCTTGTTCTAATTCACTGATGATGACCAACTGATGCAAGAAAAGAGCTCAGGAACGTGACTGAATCTTGACCTAAGGCCTTCCTGGTTAGAGCACCACTGGTCCTTTCTGTACGTGTCATGTATCACCTTCCTCACCAGGCTGAAGTAATAATTTTTAATATATATTTTCACTCAATGTCTTGGGAGAACAAAGATAGCTGTATCTGTTTTTACAGATGGGAGGAACAGAGGAAGAGATAAACCCACTCTCAGTCTCACAAAGACCCGTATTAGGAAAAAACATCCAGATCGTAGGACTACCCAAGCCATTCCTAAACAGCTCTACACATTTATCTCCAGTTAATCACAGTATTAATTTTTAATTAGGATTGTTATGTATTGCCAGTGTTGTTTCACAGAAGCTGTTTCCCTGCCAGGGGAACTCCCTAAGAGGGAGGAAACCATGCCCCCAGAGGCAAAGTCTTCTCCAAATCCACAATCACATGTTCATCTTCAGTGGTTGTGATGGCAACAAAGACAAGGTAATTTGTTTCTACTCTTTGCTATCTTCATTCCAAAGCACGGTCTCAAGTTGATTTTTCTGTATATATTTCTCATATACCTCGCTTCTTCTGAATCCTTACGTTAAGCCAGATGATAGCTAAAGCTTTCTGTTTTCCTAGTTCTGGCCTTGGCTCTTTCCATTTGGGAATACCATCTGTCTTCCCTTCTGTCCTGAGAACACTGCCACCATATATGACCTGTGTCCCACCGCAGCTTGGACTGCCGCCTTTAGTCACGGCTTTCTGCAGCTATTTAATGCCCAAGTGTCCTGTGTCAAGTGGCCTCAGATGGCTGGCACCTTTTTGTAGTTGGCTTTCTGCCTAGCTTGAGTTCATATAACTATTTCTGAACCCAGACTGCTGTTCCTTTCTCATGTTCCAGGAGACACGGCTCCTGAAAAAAGGTCTTGATTTTTTAACCCAACTGTTTCTGATACTTGGAAACATGCAATGAAATTGTGTCATATTGCCAACGAGGAATCCTTTCCCATCTCATTTACTTCTCTATTATTTCATCTATAGTGTTCTGTGGTTCACCACAGGAGATCTGAAAGCTGGGTATAGAGAGCCTCAAAAATTGCATGCAGTTTTAGTCTTGTAAAACATATTCCCTCTTCTGTGTCTTTATGGGGAAAAAAACTATCTGTCATCTCCTGCTGTTTGGGGTCAAGCACTTACATTAACAATTCCAGTGCTTCAGGCATTATAATTAACAGTGCCTCCCGCACTTGTCACTCTTTTCCCAACTCAGTGAAATAGCAGTAAAGCCATTTACTCCCTCCCTCCATCTTGTCAGTTTTGGACACAAACTATGCTGTAGTTTCTGCTACCTGTAAGATTGTGTGAAGTCTCCAAACATGACTTCAGAAGACTGTTCCCTTTTGGCTATTAATTTCTACTGCCAGCAGAGTCCGTCTTGCTGCTCCCTCCTCGATATAGACAAAAGACAGGGAAGGCTGTAAAAAACCATAAGCCATGGGAATTTCCCATTCAACATGCTAGCCAGAAGTTCGGCAGTTCCTATATACCAAATCCTTCTCTTCTGTTCCTTTAATCGTCATAATCTTATTCACACTGTTCTGAGCTTTTCTTCCATGCTGTTTGGGCTGTATTTTTTCTTTCCTCTTTAAAAGCTTATTATAATTTGCTAGGCTCCATTCTCAGGCACAGAGTACATCGCACTTGAGCGCTAAGACCTCTTTGTGTTTTTTAAATTATTTTCTCAAGTGAATGTCAGAGCAATATCTTATAATACATACTCTTAGGATTGCAGAATACAAATAAAAAAGTTAATCACTACATATGCACAGCAGTAATTTGAAGGCTGCTTACAAAATCTGTCAAACTAGACAAGCTATAGCCTAGATCAGCGAAGGGAGAAAAAAGTGCAATAGGCCAGTGTGGTCAAAGGTGACAGGATATTTCTATTTATTTAAGCATATTTAAGTTTTCATGATTTTACAATCCTTCAAGGCTCTGCTTTCAGCTGCTTTCACCACCGTGGCTTCTGATCATGCTTTGCTCACAACGATTAGGAGGATCCCAGTAATAATATATTTAACCTGTCTTCCTTCTTAATAAAAGAATTTCAAATCCATGCAGAATGCATTCTGTTATTTAATAATATTTAATAAAACAAACCTGAAAGCATTAAAATACCTTTTTTGAAGGTAATTTTTCAAACTTAAGATGACTGCTTAGCATACTTCAGTGTCTGAACGTCAGGAAGTAAGTACTGTCTAAAACCACATAATGTGTAAAGCTGGCAGTGCAAATAGAAAGCTCTTTTCTAGCAATTGGCTGTCAAACACATCTACAGTGCAGAAATACAAACATCAGCTATGCAGCCAGCTCTGAGCTGAAATGGAAAACTGTTGAGAAGGTAACTGAGTGAAATAAAAAGAACTGAAAAATTAAATTGTGAGTACTTACATATTGATTATCTTATAAACAATCTGCTTAGGTGTGATAATATAACTGATTTTTAGTGTACTTACACTAACCTGTGAACTGTGCACACGGATACAGTATAAATTTTTTCTTACTGAAAATATTTTAAGTTACTTGGAATGTGAAAATAAACACAGCTAGGAAATGCTACAAAGCAAATTCCTTATGAGATGTCAAACAAAACATTAGTTCTTCAGAGTTACTATGTTTGCAGTTACATAGTAACATCAGTGTTATACATCAGAATAAATAGATATAACATGAGAATAATTTGATTATTTTTCCCCATTTTCTTGCAGTTAGATGTTTATTAGGGATAACTCATGCAGAATTGTAAGCTATTCAGAAGAACCTGGCTGAAACTAGTTATTATGATTCTATGCAGTTTCACAAGGAATTATTTGCCACATCACTTG
Organism: Fulmarus glacialis; assembly: GCF_000690835.1. Taxonomy (NCBI): domain Eukaryota; kingdom Metazoa; phylum Chordata; class Aves; order Procellariiformes; family Procellariidae; genus Fulmarus; species Fulmarus glacialis. The sequence goes on along the minus strand of NW_009234843.1, from coordinate 16,066 downwards.
TGTGGTTTTCAAAGCTTCCTAATGTAATTTCCCATGCACTTCCACTAAGTCACGCGTTCCTGTGAATTTCTTACAAACTGACTTGCAAAGGTTATGTCTCTCATAATGCAATCAATTTGCAATACCATTAAATTTGAAATATTTTTTAAACCACTAGAGATAGATCATAGCTTCTGCCTTTGTTAATGCCTTTCTGGAAGAACACAAACCATTACGCATAGACAATATTAAATATGCAGAAATAAACAACTGTGCCCACTTCAGCAGGGCTTGATATTTAGTAATGTATTACCTCTGATTCTCTAGCAACTTGTATTGAGTCCTGCAGTCCCCTTCTCAGTACATATGGAGACTGAAGTCTCAGTGACAATTATCACTTTTTTTGGCACATCAGATAACCTGACCTGTTTCCAAGGAGGAAAAAATAGCAGTGCTATGATTATAAGTGTGGGCACTGTTTGGAGTATTTATGTCATTCGCTGTAAACACCTAACCTACCTGTGATTCAAACATCCAAAATTTGGGGTCAATGTCCCATCAAAAAAGAAACTCTGGCTCAGCATGAATACAGACAAATTGTATATAAATCAGTTTCACAAAACCTGTAAGTGTGTAACATATGTCAATCTCAAAACAGCCAGAATCCATACAGACTTAGCAATGATTTAGTCTAGACCTTTATCCAAACTGTCTGAGCTTATGGTGAAGACTACTGGGGGAGGCTGCGGGAGACATCTGTACTAATTTAATGATGGTTGAATCACTCTCGGTTTTCTCTACCCACACAAGCTTGGTAGAATTAGCCAGTCGCAGAGGGATATGAGCACAGAGCAGCCAAAACCCCAGATGGTCCTCTCCCCATTCAGCTGTTCTTCACATTTCTCTACCTATCTTAGAAAGGACAGGCGACCAGCTATCCCGCACTAGTATCTTTTGGTGTTGTGAGTAGCAGAGAAGATGCACAAACAAACTAGACTGAAGTCAAGAGGCAAAGAAACATATCATGATTTCTGAGGACCTCTTTTCAAATAATATGTGTATTCCCCCTCCCTCAAAGAACTGATTATTAGGTTGCCCACTAAAGAACATAATGGCCATAAAAGGAACAGCAAAGGAGGGAAACAGCTGCATAAGGGAGATCCTTGAAGATCTCCAAAGATTCTGCTGAGGTTTCTCTAATAAAATGAGTTCAGGTACCTACTGGAAGGGCTCAGATGAAAAAAAAAAAACCCGAACAACTTCAAAAAGATGAGAAGGAGGTACAATATTGAGAACTGAAGTTTTTAAATGATCCAAATGATATCTTAGATACAAGAATGACACAAAATCCAAATATCTTATGTACATTCCTTCTATTTATCTGAAAGAACTCTACTGAGAGAACCAAATGACAGCTGGTTAGCTGGGCAGCTGACAACTGCAGAGTCAGTACTCATCTATAAATAATGATTATTAATTACTTGTATTACAATAACACATAGAGGTCCTTGTTGACACAAGGGCTCTCTTATACTGTGTGCTGCAACCTTCACTGAGCTTACTGCACTGTCCTCTGGTGAAATATCAAATAGCTTTTTTTCCCGTTCCCTTTTTATGAAAAAGAGACAAGGAAGAATGAACCCAGAATACGTTAATTTTAGAAATGAGTTTCTAAGACATTGGCTAATTTCTACAATTACTACCTATGGATTCAGTATGGCTCAAACTCATGGAAAAAATGGGGCTGAATTCCTGCATCATCCTAAGATGATTTTTAGATTTTTTTTTTTTTTTAATGTGAATGGTTTTAGGATCTGGTACAAGACCCAGGAACTCAGTAGAAGTCTTTGTCTCAAATTTCAAGGGACACCGGACAAAACTCCTTATTTGAAACATATATAGTGTTATAAGAAAGATACAGAACCAAAGACACCCCCCAAAAAAGAAAAAAAAAAATCACAACTGACATCTACTTATTAATTCATATTATGACTCCATAATTTACAGTCCAATTAAGAATTTAGCACTAGCCTACAAGTTTTTTTATACTTTTCTGATAACTAATAGATCAGGTGTAACTGACTTTCATACAAACTAGATAAATAATGAGATTAACAATTACCTGACTGTGAGATAATAAAGTGTTGAAAATAGTAAGAACCTGAAAGTAAAGTAAAATATTTGAGGCTATTTATCAAGTCAGTAAAGCTGCCTTTTCACATTTACTCAGGATATAGGAGATGAAATATTTTGTTTGCCTATGGAGATAGGTATGTAAATGGACATTGATGGCAAAGTTAACTGAAAAGATAATCTGCTGTATGATATTCTTCAACATAATATTAGCAGTATAAATGCACTGTTGCTCAGTTCTCTTATGGATATTCTGACACAAAAACTGATACAGTTAAACATTATCTTGGCTTATCAAACGTTAAATCTTTTTTGACACAAATTGGGATCACGGCCAGTCAAAAATCACAATCACAGCATAATTATACCAAACTTTTTTTTCCACCCATACTGAAAATTCAAAGCCATATTAAATATCTCAGTACTGACCACAATTGATTTCTGAGTTTGTATATGTTTATCAGCTGGACCATAGTTCCCTGTCTCAGCTATGCCAACTTCACTAATGGATAGCTTTTCTCAGAAAAAGACAGAAGCCCACAGGACGAGAATGCTTGGAACCGTAATTTTCTCCCGTCTGGTGCGTAACTGCTTCTGATTATACAGCATCAGTGTTAGCAAGGTGGCTAAACAGAGAAACCCCATAGGTTCTCCAGTCTCCTCTTCTTTTTCCGTATGTGCTACGAGAAAGTATGACATAGTGGTAGAACAGGCTCAAACATTATTTTCAAGAAAAAATAGTTAGCCTGAATATAACCCTGCCCTCTAACCAGCACAAAACCCAAGCAATCTCAACCTGACAAAGGGAAAACAGACAGCAATTTTAGGGGACTGCAACACTTGCATTTCCTATAATAGGATAGAAATTCATAAGAAAAGCAAATTCCCTGAGCAAGCTATATATTCTGCTTTTGTTTCATATATTATTGATATGCAGGTTTAACAAATAGTTCCAAGTCTGTGAAAGAATCCGGAAAGACTGAAAAATTCTGATGTTTGTCAATTGTTACAAATAGGTGATGAACAGGCCCTTACAGATGAGTCACATTCATGGAGATTGTAGTATGCGTAAGTATTGCTAGAAATCACCATTTAAAGATTCAGGTCCACTTCTTGATCTGTGAATACCACGGATTTCTTACAGTTGACCTGTAACTTTAAACCTTTGTATTCTGTTTGCCAGTATGGTCAGTCTCTGCTCTGTCCAATTCTAACAGTTTAGATGAATACTACATTAATTCTAACCATTCTCTAGACCTGAACAGCATGTATATTTTAAGACAGAATGGAAGATAGTAGTGAAGTTCTATTATATACAGTGTACTTACTCTTTATACCTTTAAAAAGAACTTCAGTATAAGAGTTAAATAGTTAAAAGTCTGGCATCTGTCCTTTATCAATAAAAAGGAATGAGGTTATGCAGATTAGGTGATGGATGATAGAAAAAATGTGAAAAGACTGTAAAAAGCCTCCATCTAAAGTATGCTACATTGCCACAAGAAAAAAAAAAAAATCCTCCTATTTCACCTTTCTTCTATCTGTTGAGATATAGTTCCAAAGGGATGGTGGTAGCAAAAGTCAAAAACCAAACATCACTCAGTTTGGAGGATAAAAACAACCAAGAAATAGAAATAACTAGAGTAAACAAACGGGAAAGCAGGAAGAAACAAAAGGAAGTAAATACCAAGCATATGGCTCTTAAAAAACACAGAAAAAAGTTACAGGAATGTTAGGCAATTTAAATCTTGCCACAGAAAATGAAGCTGAGAGTATTTAACTTCCAGATGCCAGTTTATTGATTACAAGATGGTTGTTTTGGTGTTAGGTTTTTTTGGGGGTTTTGTTTTGTTATAAAAGACAAACAAACCACAGCCTTACAAGTACCTAAAGCAACGAGGAAAAAGCCCCCAATAATCTATATGCACGCTTGTGGTAATATTCACTTTAAGGGTTACCTGGAGAGTTTTACATTTGACCAATACTTTTTCTTTCCTTTTCCTGCTTTTGTCTACAAGAGATTTGACAATAACTGAATTTTTAAGCCTGTGTGGAGAAACACTGGAAAAGCAGTCCCTTACCATCAAAGAGATGGGGGAGTTGCTTGATGGAAGAAGCTCTTCCAAGCAATCTGCATGAGAAAAAATTAGAATAGCAGGTAACTGAAATCAAGGAGAATACAAGGAATTACATTCGTGAAAGGTGGGCCACAAGTTGTCTGCAAAGATAACATAGATTTCGATAGCTTCTTTGACTGCAGATGATAGCTAAATAGAAACAGAATAGAAAGCCTCCGAGTTTTGTTTTGGACGTCCGCCTGCCCTCCCCCTGCTCTCCCCGCAAATCATACCTGATTTGGATCTCATTGTATTCAATAGTGAGTATATTTCTTTGCTAAGAATACTTCCAAACCTTATTTATTCTGCCTGGAATCTTACTGCCAAACTCATTTCTTCTCACTCCCCGTGGCTAAAGCTCTTCTGGCCTGATTCTCTTCTAGAAGTGACACTTTATATTGATAGCCCAAGCAAGGAAAGTCATCATCAAACTGGCTGTGTCATTCAGCCCCGGGGTGCAATGCCGAGAGTGATCACACATCCTGAATAGCAGCAATTCACTCGGAGCTTTGCACAAACCAGAGATAACCTTTTATTTGTCTTCCTGCAAGCAAGGTGACATTATCGTCATCTAAATATTAATACATGGACATCATGTACATTACTCCACAATCTGAATGTATTGCCGTAGTAATTGAATGAGGATCACCACACCATTGCAAAGCAAAAACTAATTTTTCTTCCCATTCTGCTGATGGGAAAGCAGAGTCACAGAAATAAAGAGACCCAATATTCAGAACAAACTGAGTAGTTGAAGGTCTGAATGACAGCTGCTCCAGGCCACCAAGAAGCACACCCAAAATATCAGCCTTACCCTGTAGCTGCATATATTTTTTCACCTGTATTTTTTTGGACAAGAATAATGATTCAGTGACACTCAGTTCAACCACTCACCTGCATATTACTGAAAAGTTGATTTAGGAAACAAATACAGGTTTGGGAAAAGACCAATGCAGTATTTTTTCTGAACATTTCCTGACCAGAAAGCTTCAATGTTATTTTACATTCAAAAACTTTTTATGCCTGTATATGCATTAATTTCATTCTTTTAAAGTATTTAGCTTTTTAGTATGTTCAAAATGTAAACAAAATGTTTCCTTTTAAATTAATTTCATTTGTTATCGTATTAGGGGTTTCTTTTTCATATAATATAAATACTATGCCTAGCCCAAAACATTTTTTAATATTCCAAAAATTTGTATTTGGAATGACACAAAAGTATCTTTTCTCCCCAACTTTTCAAAACTGCGTATGAAATGAAAATCTGTTACTCATCTCAGAAGCAGCACTTGAGTTCTAGGAGAATTAAATTCTTGTTTGCTTTAAAAGCAAAACCATTCCTTTTTGCTGCCTACACAAATCCTCCAATAAACCTTTACTTCCAACAAAAATAAAGCAATTTCATTCCCTTTGCTTATCGTAATTTAATTATTTTCCTTATTAGAACCAGCTTTATTTTAATGTTTTAGTGTTTTATGCTATGACTCATTCTGCAGATATCAGAACAGCTTTCTGCCATGCCTTTACTTCTGCAGCATCACAAACTTAATTAAAACATATTTGCTGTGATTATATTTCAGCATATACAGATCAACATATATTTTGCTCTTAGGTATAGAATCCCTATTGTTCACATAATTACTATGAAGAAATAATGCAAATGAGCCTGCTGGAGACAATTATTGGACTTTCTTTTTAACTTTATAATGTTATAAACAAGAATTGGCATTCCACTCAGGGGTGGACAGCAAACACTCATTTTATTGAATGCTTTAAAGACTTCGAATTAACAGAAGCTAAGCGACCATTGTAATCCTTCATCTAGTACATGTTAATATCTCTAAAATCAGATCTTAGATTGTGCTCTAGAATTATACAGATCAAGATATCTCTGATTAGTATAACTTAATGAACAAAATTAAGTATTGTGCTTCTGTGATAAAGGACATGACATCTATGAATTGGCAGCTGCCTGCACAATTTGAATAAGTAATCACAGCAGGACGAGTTAAGACTGGAGTAAAATCCACATTTATAGTACCTGCTGAGACCACTTCTTAACTTGCGTAGGATTTAGCAAGACCTTTAAATTATTCAAACTTTTTTTGTAGTTTGCAATGAACATCATTGAACTATATCACAGGATGATAAACATCCACATACTATGTTCTCCTAAATTAGTTTCCTCTCATTCCCCGTGACAGAATTCCCTTCCAGTTACTTAGAAATCCATGATCAACACAGAGAAATCTCGCCTGTGAAGACAATAATTTCCCCTCAGTAAACTATCTCGATTATTCACATACACATGTTGTCATGGTCCAGAAGAACACGGAGGCACGAGACACTGCAGAAGTCTACCTCTGAAACGGACACAATCGACTCCTGCCACTAGCACAACTGACAGTATTCAGAGACAGGAAAGTGACAGGGTCATCCCACAGTGTCAAAGCCTCAGATGTTCAGTCAAACCAACCCCTCCATTTTTGCTTTCTTCCCTTTTTTTTCCCCCTAGTGTGCCTTTTCTTTACATTATTTGGGGTACTGTGCATAAAGGAATATCCTGCTGCTTTATCTAATACCCATCTAAAATTTTTGTCGAGTGCGCTGCTGACTAGGATGTGCAAACCATCTGCACCAAAGGAAAAGATGACAGGGGCCATTTTAGATGAATGATCCCTTAGACAGGGTCACCACTGGTGCCATCTATAAGGCACTACAGGCAGTGCCCTGCACTTAGTCTCTTTCCTCTGCTCTCACCAGCCCAGGCTGAGTCCACAAATACTACAGGGGATCCAATTGCTTATTTTTTCCAGGGATCAGAAAATTACATTTTCAAAACATATTCTCATCTTATATAGGATATCATTATGAGGAAAGTCAAGTTTTCATGAAAAGCAAATATCATATAGGAGCCTGATAAACTTAACCTAAGGCGAAAGACGCATAAGCATGCCTGAAAGCTGATGGACTGAGTTTTGGGAAAGGAAAAGACATGATTAGACCTGGTATCTTCTTAGTTCTTCAACAGTCTTTCCTAATAATTTCTTCCTGCTTATCTTTCATGGATCCTAACTTGGCCAAAGGATTTTGGAATAAAAGTTTTGACACACAAACTCTATCATTCCTGTGCACAGCCCTTTCTGTTATTGCTTTGAATATATTTTACTAGCAAATGAATTAGGCTGAGTCTGCTCTGGCTTTTGGAAATCTCCAGTCCTAATTTTTGAGGCTCTTTTTGAAATGATATATTTGTGATGCAGTCCATATTTTTGCCCTTTCAAAAAGTGCAATCAAAAGAAAGGATACGAACTCTCCTCTGAATGTGCCATGATGCCTAGCTAAAGTACAAACTATCGAAAAGGGAGTTACAAACAAAACCAAACCCAAGGTTAAAAAAAAAAAGATGTTTTTATCTATAGCGCACTAGCAGTCTCTCCTATCATTTCAAATGCAGAAATGTACTTTGATATCTCATTATGCTATGCAGTAGCCAATTTTTGTCTATCCCTATGCTGAACAGAAATCCAATGTTATGATTATTTCAACATTCTAAGAATCTCCCCATATTTTAGTGATTTCTTTATTTTAAGCAAGGGAATGGGGGAAGAACTCAAATTATATTTGTTCACATGGAAAGAAAAAGCATTTTTGAGAAAACTAAAATGAAACTTCAAGAGCTTTGATATGTTTCTTTTTTTTAGTGCCTCCTTGTATTATAAAAATGGAAAGGAATTTTTGCTTGATACATATCTAAACTCCTTCAAGTTCTGTAATACGTGAGTTTGAATTAAGTTAGCGTTATTTTTGAAAGGCTAAGTGCAACCATAGTTTAGCTCTGTTCAACCAAGCAGTGTCTGTGCTTTGAACTGACAGAAGCCTTTAAGTGCAAAAGCTTAGATAAGCTGTTAAAGATGAAACCAGCCACATCTGCAGTTACTTAGATCCAATTCAATTCAGCCCTATCATACCACAAATCTCAGATATTCTTGCACATTTTGAAACAGTATTACTGTGGGGTAAATAATAAGCTTGCCCAGATAATGAGATCTCAGACAAAAAGAGAAAAAAACAGAAGATTTTTTTCTTCATTCCCCCAGAATATAAGTTGTTACCACCACAATAAATTCGTTATTGTGAATTAAAAATCCCAAACAATTTTACTGAGCTATTAATTAGAAATTTCCCCTTTAACATGGAAAGAGCTTTCCATTCCCAACATAAAATTAACCAGAACAGAAGAGCAATGTATTTTATACATTACCTTGTTGTTACATTTACATTTGGCTAAGATTAAGAAGTTTGGCTGACTTGTACTGTACATACAGGAAAAAAAGCAACAGTGGCATTACCCTGCATTCAGTCCTCCCTATACTAGGAACTCAGATGAAATATGGAATGTAGGCTACTACAAATTATAGTTTACTTTCCAGGAAAAAAACAGATTGTTGGGTCCTTGTTCCCCCACCCCTGAATTTGAAGGTCATTGGAATTAAATACACTGGCCAGATACCTTCTTTAAGAGAGATAAAAAGCTCTCTGCACAGAAAATAAGTGGAATAGGAAATGCTACATCTATGCCCACCTGAGGATTCCTAAATACCAGGGCAATCAGGACAGAAATGAATCCACACCACCATACTGGCCCATGGTGGCCAAATCAGTTGAGTAAATGTCTTTTAGCAATCTGTCTGGCATAACATAGTCCAGCTGCATTTTACCCTCCTTGCGGGCACAAATGAACAATATAAACTCCAGATGTAATTGGCCCTGCCGTGCCCTTACCAAAGTCAATGCAACTCTGCAGTGCCAACAAGTTTTGTGACAGCTTTTAATTAAAACAAATAAACAATGAGATTAAAATGTAAATTACAAAAAAAAAACCAAAACACATTCAGGTAATTCCATGTTGGTTAAACTTTTTTCTACGTGGTCACCGAAAGCACATAGGTAATTTAGTATTCAAACTGATTTTGCAAATAGATTAGCTCCTAATGTAAAATTGTTAAGCAAATCATTTCAGGACAAAACCATTCTGGGATACAGTTATGGGAAGAGGTCACATATGCAAAACTAAGCTTTGCCCAATTGATTTCTAATTATAAAATCAGAGGCTCTAGAGTTTGTGGTTAATAGTCCTTCCCTTTAGCCTGAAAAAATAAACTTACAGCGTGCGCTCACACACAAATAGACATACACATAAAACGATTCTCATTGTTTTAGTAAGCAAGTATGTGTTCTGGCACTGTTCAGCTAAGAATGAATCAGACGATGCCTCACTGAAGGCCATCTATGGAATTAAGTCCACAATGCCTCACTGATGGCCAGCTGTGATACAGCAAATTGTTCCTTATAATAAAGCGACAATAATGTCTGTTTGGGGAAAAAAAAAAGCCACGGGCAGATTCTACAAGGGCTGAATAAATTTAAATGCCAATATTGTATAATTACATAATTTTATGTTTCCCTTTGTAAAAAGATAGTGGCTAAAACATTTCATATATTTAATTCATTCTTTCTTCAGCACCAAGTGTAGACTGCCAGGACATCCGAGTCTCTTGTCTCATTTCATCTTTGCATGAAATTGGACAATTCTCGGGATGAAAAAAAGCCAAATAATACAGTTCTACTTATTAAGTGTGCTCAACATAAGGATGTTTTCTGAGTACATTCTGCACCTTCATCATAGACTAAAGTGGCATGAAGGTGAGTATACTTTGTCTGTAATAGAAACAAATTAGGAAAATCATTAGTTAATATATGATGTGCAAGAGCATGTGGTTCACAGGTCTACCTGTCTATTGTATAAAACAGTTGTATTCAGTGCACATGCATTGCATTTTAGAAATTGATGATTTCTTCTGAGTTCATAAGTTTGTAATGACAAAATGCTAGCACATTCACAGACATTGTGAGTCTTTTTCTTGGGGAATCTAAATTCTGTGCTGTGCTGCGTGATTACTCAAATAATAAATTACTACTCCTCATGACAAGAAGAGAAGAATTGTGATCTATATAACTTGTCATCTCCATCACTGATATTTACAAATGAATGCATCTAATGATTTGGCTGCTAGAAATTTCATCCTGTAATATTTGCTAAAACTTAGTCATCTTCATTATTTTTCTCTCTACAGCTGTAAAAAATTCACAAAAAATTAATTTTTTAAAAAAATATATTTTCTTAATAAATAATTACTTTCAGTTCTGGGCTTGATTTTCTGCTGCATTATTCTACTTGCACATCTATGAGAGTCAGCAGAGCAGAGATGACATTTCCTGAACAAACAGGTCTTTCCATGCTCTGGTCCAGTCCCCTTATCACGCATTCAAAGTTACACAATGTAATCTGGAAAACAGTGCCACGAATTCAGTTGCATATATCTGAGTAACAGGTTTTTAATCATGTATTGCTAGTAGACCAGCTTGCAAGCCAGCAGTCAAATTTTGTGGTGGCATCACCCACAGATGTTTCACAGAAAGTGAGACACAGGTAGTTGTCAACCCACTGTGAATCAATTTATTCATTCTCACCAACTCTCCAGTCAATTTCATCCTTCAAGGTGCAAATTAGAAATACAGACGTATTCTCTGAAAAGCTTTCCAGATTCAGGTTTTTGAAAGCAAGTTAAGAGCCTGTTGGCTCTCATCCAGTGTATCAGTTTAACATCAGTATCAGTTTAACACTGGAGGAATACTTCTGCAAAGAGCCACATCCCCAACTTTGAAGTGAACTTTGCAAACACATATTTGTGTCAGTTATTATGTCTCTGCAGACCTAAAGTCCTAACACTTCATAGCCGCAGTCAAGACCTGGCAAAACACCTTTCGACTTTCAGCCACTTCTACCACAAGTGGCAAGTGTAAAGCTCTAAGACTACGCCATTGTCTTAAACTACGTTTGACATTGTTAGTACTGGGGACCAGAATTTGGAGGGCAGCAACTACCGAAGACAGCTGCACAAATGCGAAGGAACTTTAGTACTTTTTAGCTATGTAGAACAGTGAGATATCTTGCACTAATTCAAGATATATTCCATCTGCAATGACCTGGAATAGAAGGTAAAAGGAAACTGGAAGCTGAGTCAACAAACTATGAAATAAAGTCATTACAGGTCTGTGAAGTGATGAGATGAACACCAACAAAGGATAAACAATGGTATGTTACATCTGTTGCATACACTTTAAGCACTGCTGAGCAGAACTGTGTTTCTGTAATTTGTTTGTATTTGCTGTGAGAACTTGCACGAGCCAACAGATAAATAAAACAATAAAAGTCTACTACCCTAATATTGAAAGTTTTTTTTTTTCCTAACATTGCAGAGTGATATGAATAATGGTGCAATATTAGTTTGACCGATAGAAGGTAGATCAAATTTACTTGCCTAATTATGCCTCACTTTGGCCTAACTGAAGAACAGGCACCTAACCCTAGTAGGCTGCTCTGCTGTTCTGGGTTATCAGTTGCAACATTAGTTTCTCTTGATAATATATTCCAAAGGATGAAAGTAGAAGACTATGTAGGTAAGAAGCAGCAATGAAAAATGTTTCATTCACAATATACTTGCCACCCTTTTTTATTTAGCTAGGACTGCTTGGAGCAAAATATTTAATTCTAGCTCAGAGATAGTGCTAAAATTTTTATTAATATGCATTGCTCTTTCTTTTTAAACCTTACAAAATTGAATCTAAAAATACTACTACTCTGGATTCTCAAATATGATTATAGCTGAGAAAGTATGATTTTCTACCACTCACCATGGCAATGCTATCTCCTTATTTTCATATTCATTTCATTTATTTTAATATGCAGATAATAACGATCCATAGATACATAAATGTAAATACCAGAGAATCCATTTTAATCAGGACACATGAAAAAAAAAAATGCACAGAAACATAGAGACAAAGCAGTACTTCAGAGAAGTAAGAAGTCATACACATATATAATTTACATGTTTATTATTGCCAGTGAATCCTTGACTTGCTCTTGCAAATAGCCGTAGGATAGTGACTCAACAAGGGTGAGCATCAGCCAAATCCAACCAAAGGAGGAAAACCACTGCACACATTTTTAGTTTTGTTTATGGCAAGAGAATGAACAGTCTACTCTGACCAAGACTCTTTCAAGAGTATTAAGAATACATGCTACAAAGGCTTTAGGATGCTCCATGAATGACTTTTCTTTCAAGCTACAGAAAAGCTTGCAATGGACTCTTCTGTCTCTAGGGGAACTTTTAAAGCCTAAACAGAATTTCAATAATATTTTGCAGATAGTATGAAATTATTGCTATAAATCTAACTGCAGATGCACAGATTATATTTAAGCCATATTTTTAGAACAAAGAAGTAAAAAAATCAGTTTTAAAGGGGTAAGCTTTCATGCAAATTAATAGGGCAGTGCATGCAGCTGGTTGACTTACAGCTAATGTGGTACTTTTCAGAGCTTTTTACACACTTTGCTGATTGTTTGCTCAAGGCATATGGTTTGAATGAGCTGGGCAGTACACAGTACAGCTGGCACACTAGATATCAAAATCTGGCAATAAGCCTTAGAGTCATGTGTGACTAGGTACCAAATTTGCCTGAATTTTGTGTTACAATTTCTACCGTATCAGTGTAAATTTGAAGTTACTTCAGATTCTACTACAGCAGATGCCATTGCTTCCAATCTTGCAGCAATTAGATGTAGCTGACCCATGTTGTGGAGGAATGGTCTTAAAAGGGCAAAAGCTTTTTTCTAGGGCAAAATAATTACGAAAAACTTTTATTAAACAAACCCAGTATTTTCAAAATGGGCAAGCATCATTTTCTCTGGAGCACAGATTGGGAAACTGTGACAGGTGCTGTTCCAAATACACATTCATTTCAATCAAGCAAAGAAGTTTTTGGCAGCTTGTCCTGTTTTCACTACTACCTCCTATAACCTAAGTCAATGGTTTCAGCCTCAGCTCCGACATTCATGAAGGTCTAACAAAATTCTCCAGCAGTATCTGAATACAATTTTTGTATTAATTTAATAAATGAAGCGTCATTTTTAGACTCTCAGCATAATAAACTCTCATTTGCACTGAGTAGATTCATAAATTCATGCTGTTAAAAACTGTTTTCATCAGAAATGGGCCAGCCTCCCATGGTGTCCATTCATATTCCAGTTCTGAACTGCAGGAGGGTGTTTGCCAGCCACAAGTGTTCGGTTATTATTACAGAGTTTCCTTTATTGCTGCTTGAAAAGCCAATATAGATACTAAGAGTGACTCTCTCATCTCAGGGTACATACAACTGCATATTTCTGAGTTTATATTCACAGTTTTTCAGTGAAGTGCATCACATTTTTATGCCACATGAGCTCAATGTAATGAATTAAGATGAATACTAAGAGAAATAGAGAAGAAGCAAGTTCCCTGCTACAGACCTGCATGGCTATGTAAAAGTACTTTGTAATAAAATGTGTGTTGTAATGCAAATGCTTCACTGAACTCAAAGAGCATTTCAAGAACAATGGACCTTTTCAAGCAAAATAAATAAAACAGCACATAGCCTCTGTTCATCTCAAATATTACTCTCTTAAGTTTAGAAAGAAACAAATTTTCAGAAACTCCTATCTCCAACAGTAGAATTCTCATAAATTTGTGAGGTTGACTAATAACTTAAATAACAATGAATAGCTGGACAATTTTGTGAAAATATATTTCAGTAAAAATAAAAATTAATTCCTCTGAAATCTTCCTTTTTGCTATCTCCACAATCCTTTCTTCCCACTCCCTAACTGGTCCTAATGATAATAATATTGAACATGGGGTCAGCATAGATATGCTATACTTGAACAAATTGAAAGTAAATAGTAAAGGATTTAAAAAATTTTTTTACATCTCTCAAACTTCAGTTTCCTTATCAACATAAAGGAATATAGAGAGGGAGAAAAATAAGTATGAGGAGAAAAGGTTGCATATTCCTATAGTAGAAGTACTGCCACTACATTCTTGAACCTTTTGAAGATGACCCCATGAACCATGAATAAAATGTGCAAAGGACACTGTTTTACAGGACAAAAAGATTCAAACACAATAAAAATGTCAAAGTGAATTTTGTGGAAGTTCATTTCAGTAGGAGTGAAGCACAATACAACTGAAAAGATGTACAGTACCATTTCTATAACCGCAAATAATACAATATGCCTGTACAAATTCATGGAGAAGCTCTTTAGAAAGATGTCATGGCATATGTTCTGACACATGTAAGTGAGCATGCCACACCTCTGACTTTACTGCTGGGGCCTTTAGAGTGCATGTACTCCAAGGTTGATTTTTCATTATTTTTAAATTGTATTTTTAAAACCGAATACATTATCCAGCCCTAAGACTTGACAAAATGTACAAATATGCATTCTTTTACCTGCAGGGCCTGATTTACAGACACGCTCAAAGTATATGTAAGCTTCACAAGAGCAACAGAAACACTGAATAATATTAAAAGTAGTTATATACAAAATAGACTGAAGTATAGTTCAAAGAACACTGAGAGGAAAGTACGGAATGTTAGAGGTCACCTCACCTACAAAAAAATGTCATCAGAGGATTACAAAATTTTATTTCCTAAGCAACTCTCAGGTCAATTAGCTACCAGGTCCATTTCAGGTCAATTATCTAGCATTAATATGGACATTAGCAGATGGCTTCTTAGATTCACAAAGAGACTTAGAAATCTACCAGCAGCTTTAGGCAACTATATCTAAACTCTCTCTCTAGCCCCAAAACAACTAAATGTCTTTTTCCAGGTTTGTGCAAAAGCTGACAGCTGTCAGTTTGCATATATTTCAGCCTTCCACCTCTCTTGGATGTAAAAATAGACACACCCTCTCACAGAGGGCCTGATTTATAGAACCACACAGCTAACTTTCGGAGAACACAGGAAACATACTGACAATTTCCTCATCCCTCATTCTACTCATATAATTTAGCAGGTATTTGAAAATCCTCTCCCCCAAGACCAGCACACTGAACAGCAGCTTTCACCCCTCTTATTCCCTTCCCCTAGGTTATTACCATTTCTCTTTATCCCTGTTCTTTATTTTGCTCATTGATGTTTTATTTTTTGTGCAAAGGGAAGAACTTTAAGAGAAGACCCACCTCGGACTATCAGGACCCCTTGAATGAAGGCCCCCTCTCTTCCGGAGGAGGAATACTGGCCTGAGCTATGAGCCTAATGCAGGAAAGGATCTATACTGGCTCCGCGATAGAGGTACTTTCTGCCTGGGCTGAAATTCCAAGCAGAGACAGGTGATCTAAGTTTGTTCTATCAGCAAATGAACTCAACAGATTATCAAAACTATTAGCCAAGTTACCTCATCTCCATTGCTGTTTTAGCTCAGGTTAAAAATGTAACTTTTGTATTGAGGGCTTTTGTTCGTTCTTTCTTTTTTTTAAATCATACTTGCACCAGATTTAAAAAGCCAATTACTTAATATCGCATTTTTAACAATGTTTTCACCATAAATTAAGACAATGATTAACAAACAACTCACTAAGCAAGTTATCTTGGAACTCAAGCGTTATAATTGGAAGAACTCAATGGATATTTTCATGGTAATGCAAAATAGAAAGATCTTGGCCAAAGAACATAAAAAACCAAATTCAGACCTCAATTACCAAGCTCTACATATGATAGCCATGGAATAAATAATCTGGCCAACTGAAAATGGAATTTAAAAATAATCCAAAATTTGGTCTTGGAGAATGAGCATATTCACACCACAAAATTCTTAATTACCAACATAAGCCTACTATCACATTTAAATATGCAACTAATGTCAAGCCAAACTTTTAAACTGGGGGGAGGGG
>NW_009234842.1:20303-32014 GCF_000690835.1 Fulmarus glacialis | reverse complement strand
GACGTCGGGTCGGCGCCCCGTAGTTGGGCGTCGCAGGGTAGGTGCGGGGGAGGAGCGCCGTGCCTGGAGGGCCTGCAGCTTGTCTCGGTTGTCCTTTCCAGAATGAAGACCATCCTCAGCAACCAGACGGTTGACATCCCTGAGCAAGGTACGTCTGCGCGTGCCTTTGAAAGGCGTTTTGTGGTGCTGACCCCGCGGCCGGTTAACGCGCGTCTGCCTTTGATTTCCAGTCAGTGTTTCGCTGAAGGGCCGGACAGTCATCGTAAAGGGCCCCAGGGGAACCTTGCGAAGGGATTTTAACCACATCAATGTGGAGCTGTCGCTCCTGGGAAAGAAACACAAGAAGGTGAGTGCTGCAGAGGTCGTCTCTCTGCGCAGAGAGGGAGGGTAGCCTTACAGTTAGCTTTAAAACTTCTTGATAGCATAGGAGATTGAATCAAAATTTTTAGCCGCGGATAAGTTACTTAATTTTTCGCTTATTTCTGTGTTTTCTGAGGGAGGCTGGTGTCATAGAACCTTAGGACCTACTCGGGAACTGTGGAATTCCTGAAGTTCTGTGATATGTTGGAGTGAATTTGTTGTTTGATTTTCTCTTGTAGTTACAGTCAGATAGTTACTGGGAAGGGGTTTGATCATTATATGCTGTGTTTTATAAACTGGCTAGTTTTAGCTAGATAAAACTAAATCTCTACGTTTAATTTCCAGAATTGGCAATTTACATCAGAAGAGCAGACGTTTTCTAAATAAATGCGTAATATTTTTCTACTGTAGTTAAAAAGCTACAAAAAAAGGGGAAGAGTGGCTGATTGCAGCTACTTTTTCACAAACATCTAGTGTGTCATTAAATCACTGGACCCCCATACAGTGTTTCTTTAAAAAGTTAATAGATAATACCTAGGAGGCTGACTTTGGAACAACCTGTTCAGTATTTAGCATTTGATAAAACATCTTTCAGCTTAAGATGTCAGAATATCTATCCCAGCTAATTTGAAGATTTGCTAGCAGTGAGACATGAAGAAAAAATTATTTCTCATATATCTTGGGGTTAGGACTTAAAAGACTTGAGTTAGGTGGGCCTTTAATAGTCTTTCAAAGACACAAAATGCCTTTGTGCTTTTGTTAGGAGGGCTTTTAAGAAGTTTACCTGAACTTCCAGTTTGTCACAAAAACATTTTATTTCTAGTTTTGAAGTGTAGCTGAAAGCTGTGTTAATTCTGTTTATTTTTTTAACACAGCTACGTGTTGACAAGTGGTGGGGTAACAGAAAGGAGCTGGCAACAGTTCGCACAATTTGCAGCCATGTACAGAACATGATAAAGGGTGTTACACTGGTGAGTGTTACTTTAAAATAGGATAACTCATGTCATTTTTGTTACAATAGACAACAATAGACAGCCTCTTACTTTAGCGAGAGCTTTTGTAAGCATCCAACATGTAGCTTTCTCTCTCTCTCTGTTTGGTGGTGGTTTTTTTTTTTTGCACGTACTGTCAAACAAATTCGCGGGCAGAAGAAAGCGTGAACAATAAACTCTGGATGTCTCTTGGGCTCAGTGCCTTGCCCTTGTTAAGAAACTATTTTCAATATATTTTGGTTTTAGGTATTTTCAGTAAGCTTTACGTATCTGTCTTATCTTTTGGCTGCTTTCAATATCTGATGATGTCTTTCATCCTAGGGATTTCGTTACAAGATGAGGTCAGTGTACGCTCACTTCCCAATCAACGTAGTTATACAGGATAATGGCTCACTTGTGGAAATCCGAAACTTCTTGGGAGAGAAGTACATTCGCAGAGTGCGTATGAGGCCAGGTGAGCATATCTGGAGATACACTTTATTATTTCCAACTGGGGCTCTAAACAACTTTCTTTGGGTGCTGCCACTGACGACAGGAGATGGCGAATGATTGTTGAAGCAGCATTTGCCTGTCTGAATTTATGTAATCTTATGATAATTTTGCCACTGTTTAGATTTATTATTAATAATGCTTTTGTAATTTATTTTTAGCAAATGAGAGCTAGCTAATAGCTAGTTTAGAACTAGTTATTGTAATATGAGTTACAAGGAGCCCAGTGTTTACTTTCATCACTGTGAGGTCTTGACAGTGTTTATAGTTGGTAAACTGCAGGTGCTTAATTTTAGATTTGTGTTTCTGTTTTAGACATCGTACATGAACTAGTTTCACACCACATCGTATTTTTTGTCTTTGAAGTGTTTTTGTATTTTGAATTTCCTGATTGCCTAGGAGCATGTATGATAAACTTCAAAATTATCATCTTAGCTGATGGTTTTACGTATTGCATACTCGGAGTTTTAGCAAAATCTCTAATAGAGTAGGCATTTGATGGAGCTTGTTAAACTTCCGAAAGGAGGAGACAAAACATCTCATAAACACAGTTCCGTTGAGGCTGTAGGGAAGACTTTCCGTATCCATTTTTTTCATAGTTCCACTCCTTCTGAAGGTATGGGTAAGGATATTTAGTGTGACTGGTGGTGCTTTGGGTTGGCTTTAGATGAAAGCATCAGACCTGTCCAGAAACACTGGTAGATACAGTGCGGAGTTACTTACAGCGGCTTTGACTTTGATTTACCATGGGATATTAAGGATGGGTTTGATTATAAGCTAACATCTACTGACTAAATAGATCAAACTATAAAAACTTAGTTATGTTATTCTTGCAAATGAAAGCTTCATGTTAGGCTCTTGGATGTCCTAGTGTTTACTCCTTGTGAGTATTTGCAGTGTTGCTAGTATAAACATGGTGCTTGACACGTCAGGGGGCAGGGTTTTTTTTTTTAGTGACTTTTCATTGGGGTGACTCCAGTTTTGCATTAATGAGCATAAGAATGTGGAAAATGGCACCACCTAGCTGACAAAGCCATGTTGGCAAAATCTCTGGCTTGTATGCAGTGCTGGTGATTAACGCTATAACATAGTAACATTTAAGTAGGAATATCACTTAGTTGCTTTCAATCCAGAGCGTGACTTGCACTAATCTTTGACTTCTGAAACTGTGAGGGAGGACAATCCTGGAAGGGATTTGAGGGACTCTTTTTAACAAAGTCATAGAAGCTAATTATTGCCTAGAATACTGCTTTCTAGATCTGTAAATTGGGACAGGACGTGAATACTTTCTTTAGTATGCTTAAAGTCTTCACCAACGATATAGACTGTTCGTCTTCCTTTCTGTAGGTGTTTCCTGTGCAGTATCTCAAGCCCAGAAGGATGAGCTGATCCTTGAAGGGAACGACATTGAATTGGTCTCCAATTCAGGTTTGTGAAAGTAGATGCGTGGGAAGATATAATGATACGGCCACTTTTGTCTGAAGATGTCAGCGTAGCAAACTGTCTTTTTTTCTCAAACCCTGAGATAAATGACAGTTCAGCATTTTTTTTCCCTCTAGTCACCGTAATTGCTTTTCATAGTTTCTTACTCTTTTTCTAAACTTAGATATGTTTTTACAAGTCCACAGAACCTTTTGTTTGAGTCAGTATGGATGGCCTTTTTGGCACCAAACTTACCAGCTTTCCCATTGTATGAGTGTGCAGTAATGAAATGTCACTGCCCCAAGTTGCCAAGATAGGCCCAGTGAAATGCATTCTGTTTTCATTAGAACTGACAGGATTTTAAGTTGGTAATTCCTTTCTCCAGATGATAGTTTAATTTGTTAGTTGAAATATCGGAGAGAGCCTTGAAAAAGGCTATGAGTTGGCTTGGACTTCTTGCTTTGTGCTAATGGTCTTGCTTTGGCTGCAGCTGCCTTGATCCAGCAAGCCACTACGGTCAAGAACAAGGATATCAGGAAATTCTTGGATGGTATCTATGTCTCTGAGAAAGGAACAGTACAGCAGGCAGATGAGTAAAACTCTAATAGGTTGGTATCATCTTAACGCAGATTGCACATCTTCCATGTAGAGATGGTTACTCGATCTGGGGACTTGATAAGGTTTATCTACTTTAACAAAGCTGCAGTTAAGCAGGTTCCCAACGGGGATGCAGTTGTGCTTGTAAAAAGGCACCATAAGAGGTATCATAAAACTTAACTTCTGCTAGGCCTCTTGACAGCAACTTTCCATTTCTCATCAACTTGGTGTTATGCTACTGTATGGAGAAATACCTAACTCTCAAGTGCTGTATTCTGCGCTGTGCATGCTACTTAGGATGGTGGCTGGGAATTTAAAACCAACTGACCTATCACGACAGACCGGTTTACGGTTATTTACAGAGAAGACTTTTGTAGACTAATGTTATTCCTGGTTGGACGCTCACTTCAATAAAAAAAGTGGTCAGCACATAATTTATATATAAAGGGCTTCTGTGTAGTTTGTATGTAAATGCTTGTAAACAAAGATCAATTTAACAAGGACAACTATTTAACATTGTGTATGTACATTTGTTACTGAAGTCGAGTACAAGGATTTTGGGATAATTTAAGAATTTTAACTGCTAAAGAAATTTGATGCATTTCAGCTATGTATGGTTCCACACATGGTACAAAACACTTGTGCAGAATGAGACAGGCTGACTTGCGAATGAAATAGATGTTGTGTGCCTTTTGAACCTAAGCTTGAGACAGGATGCAGATGAAGTGAGTTTCATAAACTAATTTTTTTTTTTGTCACCAGCCAGGTACCAGACACTTGCAAGCTACTGAAAAAATGATTTTTAGTGCTGTTCTGAGTTCCTTGAGAGACGGAACAACTTGTTGCCTGCTTGTTAAACAGTCATGAGCTGTTGTGTTTGAAGGCATCTTTAAGTAATATTGTCTGAATAAAATTAAGCAAATTCTTTGAGCTATTAATGTCTGTCTTGCATTAAAACTATCAGATAAATTAGTGATATGTCTATAAACTTTCAATTTCACATTTGCAGTGCTAAAACCTTTCTAAAAGCTCTTAACTTCTTATTTACAGTTGTCTGGATCCTGAAACAAACCACCATGAGCCATTATATCAGCAAGTACCGGATTGAAGAATCTGATACAAAACCCAAACACCATGAGAGGCTTAATAAAATAAAACATATTTCGTATCTTGGCCTCTTTTCTTTGTTTTTTAAAGAACTAAATGGTGATTGTGTGAACCTGTTCAAGATCTTTGGCTTTTGGAGAAGCAGATGGTCACAGGGTAGTGCAAGATAATGTTACTGCTGTATACACGTTGCTTATGGGTCTCTGAGAACATTCAGACTGAATGAAGTCCGATGGAAACCTCATGCCAGTGGAGTGTGGACCCAGCGTGTAGAGCCATGAAATGGTAGTTTTAAATCATAGTATTAAGAAATAGCAAAAGCATTGTTCTTACAGAAAGGAGACTAGTGTTCTTTCAGATCATTTCAGAACCTCAAACCAATGACTGCGAAAAACGATTTCCATGTACAATTTCTGGAGGGGAGTTCAGACTTGTGATGGCAGAATCTGAAGTAGATTAAATCCAAAATTGGAATCAGTGGAACCAAATTTATAAGGCTTGTTTAAACTAAATACAGAGATGGAAGGACGATGAAAAGACGATGCTTTAGCTGTATTGCTCGATTAAGAAAACCAAGGACTTGACCTCAGAGTTCAGGCAGTGCTTGTTGCTGAGTTTCACCAACAGTGATTTGTGTCATCTGGGGGTATAGTGCTCTCTTTTGTCTTCGTTGCTAATCTTGCCATGTAGCAACATCTAGTTGGGATTTTGTGCTGTTTCTGTGGAATGGCAAAATCCACACTGTCACTTGTTACATTCAGTTTTTCACAGAAAATACCAGGATAGTGCAGAAACATACTTGGCAACAAGTGGCTAAAGCTTAATATTGAGGAAAGCATCTATGCATGCGTAAAAAATTCAGAAAATTGCCCGAAGCACCCACTTGCATGATTCCACCGAGTTCAACGGGTGTGCGGTACCAGTATCTCTGAGCCTGGAAAAGTAGTGGTACTGAACTTTGCAGACATGGACTTTGTACATGGCCTGCTTAACGTTTTTAAGATGGGTCCTGTGCTGTTTGAATTGTGCAGCTAAAGAAGTCTTCCAAAACTCTGCTCCCACAATGCATGCGGAATTCACCAGGAGTTTCCCTGCAGTGTGCTTCAGTTTGATTCCCCAGTGGCTGAGTGATAACCAGTCAGTGTCTTTGGGCGAGGGAAGGGTGCATGTACCTCTAACACCTGTGCTGTTTGCTGTGCTGGTAGAATGTTGTATAGTGTAAAATGGGCCAGAGTCCCTCATCATTTTACTACTACTTACCTTTTGAATTAATGAACCTTCTGTGATGTTGACCAATACTTGAAATATAACGGAGAAATAGTCTTATGCATTTATTAACTGAGACTCAAGGTTGGGTCAAGTATTGGGAGTTTGGGGTTCAGTCGGTAGCACGAATCCTCCAAGCAGCACTTCCATGAAATTTCTAGTAGTCTGCAAGTGGCTGTAATACTTTATCTTAGATTATTGTTTACTTTATCATAATACATCATCATTTACCTTGTGGTTGATGCTATCTTCTGTGTTCAGATGCAGTTGGAAAAGTCAATGTGTTTATATGCCTCATCTCTTCAGAAGCACTGGGGTACAGATAAAGTATGTCTATCTGTTTTGGGGACCTTAAGACTGAGATTACTATCTTCTTGTGGGAACAGGTTGGGGGTTTCACTGTGTCTTGAAAATGATACTAGCCACTGGAAAAGAAGGTTGTAAAGTGGAGGCAGGCCGTAGGAATTTAACTGATGCCTCTTTTTGCCCTTCTTTCCATTTCTAGAGCAGCTTTTTTACCCCTCTGCAGAGGTGCGTGGTACCTGCCTGGGCAGTGATCGTCTGAGCATGCAGTTTGATGCAATGACTGAAAACGCTGGCCAATGTGAATTTTAAATGATGGTACAGGTCACGAGGAAAAACTCGTTGGACAAAATTTGAGATGACCAAAACCAGACCAAGGGAAACCTCTGAGTTTGGTCCCTGAAAAGTTTAAATGAGATTAGCAGGTTCATTTGTCCTTTATGAGCATTATGCCTGGGTTGGTAGCTTTTGTGTAATGCAGCAATAGCAATAAACAACTCTCATGGTTTTATCCCACCCATGGCTTGCATTAGCACTTGATTAGAACTAAGATGATTATTTCTATGAAAAAGTGCAATTTAGAATTCTATTCATCACTCTCTTGAGTAGATTAAGAGTTACTATTTATTTTGATGTTCTCTGCTAGTAAAAATTTTCACAGCTGCCCCATTTTGGAGATGAAAATAGTGATTGTATATTATTTTGACTTGTCTCCTGTGGGTCCAGTTACATTTGCTTAAAATGTTAACATCTGATCTCTACTTCACCCAATACGTAAGAGATACAGGTGTGTTGGTCAATAATGGAGTTAACTTGGATTTGTTCTTTTAGAGGTATCCTCAGAAGCTGGCCCAGCACATTTCATTCTTGGTGTTGTACTTAGTTGAAAATTTGTGGGTTTTAATAACACTTTTATTTGTAAACCCTAACAACTGCAGTTTCATGCTCAACAACATTCATATCATGAATACACATCACAAGACGCTTTGGTCCAAAGAGGTTCATAGAAAAGTGCATATCAGTTCTCACAGCTTAATATCTCTTTTCAAGTCAAACTGTTTGAAAGGTTATTCCAAGGCACAGGAGAGTCATAAAATTTTCTTTTTTTTTTTTTTAAGTAGATTAATTTTACTTCTACATACAGAAGGTGGATAAAAGTAATTTCACCAGAAAGAAATGTTGTCATAGGTCTTCTTCCTGTACATACAATTACTTTCCGTTTTCCAACGAAATGCTTGGTGTGTATGACTGGAGTGACTCAGGTAGTGCTTTTCTACAGTTGTCTCATCTGCATCATCCTCTGTAGAATGCAAACAGCGATGGATCTCACTGAAAGAGGGCTTGTGCCCCCTTTTTAAAATGAAACACAGATGCGCTGGATGCTTTTTGCCTTAAAACGTTTTCTTCTTTTTCTTTTGTGAAAAACAATAATGGTTAAAAGCAAGATAAGGGTAGAGAAAAGGCAGCAGGCAAAGAAGATTAATGGCTTCTTCTGAGAAATAAACAAGCAGAAGCTACACTGCTTTTCTTGGTTGGGGGGGTCGCAGACTGAATAGTCGGCAGGAAAGCCGTTGTTGCTTATCAGGTTATTGTAAAATTTTATTGAAGGCTTTCCTTTTGAATCCGAAGTGAAGAATCCAAATCTGGGCTTAGATTTTTCTTCAGTCAGCTTAAATGCATAGTAGCCTTTAATCTTGACTTTATCAATGTAGTATGCTGCAAAGGGGAAAAAAAACAAAAACAAATGTTGTTATTAGAATCATAGAATCATAGAATGTTTTGGCTTGGAAGGGACCTTAAAGATCATCTCGTTCCAACCCCCCTGCCATGGGCAGGGACACCTTCCACTAGACCAGGTTGCTCAAAGCCCCATCCAACCTGGCCTTGAACACTTCCAGGGATGGGGCATCCACAACTTCTCTAGGCAACCTGTTCCAGTGCCTCACCACCCTCATAGTGAAGAATTTTTTTCTTATAGCTAATCTAAATCTACCCTCTTTTCAGTTTAAAGCCATTACCCCTTGTCGTATCCCTACATGCCCTTGTAAAAAATAAAAACCTTGCATGACCTGCAAACCTTCTGGTAATGAGTTCAGACTTCAGATGATTATCAATTTAAAAAGCATAATTGCACCACAAAATATTTACACTTACTGCTTCTAACAATACTCAGCTCCCATTGTCAATTTTAATTAAGTAGAAACAGTGCATCGTTTTAAAAAAAAAGTTAGAATTTGGGAATTTTCTGGACCTACTCTGTGAAAGCTGGATTTGAACAGGGTTAGAGCTGGGAGCTTGCTTTCCTGGGAAAAGCCAGATGCTGCTCTTTACTGAACCCAGCTGCGATGACCCAAGGGGAGCAGCTGGCCACCTGTGCCATGAGAGGAGCTTTCTGAAAATTCCTGCCCTGCTCCAAACCCAGCTGCTCAGCCCTGCAGCATGCATGACTGTATGTTATACTGCTGCACCCAAGTGTTGGGTGAAAACACTTTAATGAAATCATAAATAGCAGTCCTTGGTGAGTAAACATCTCTCCAATTCATGTGTAAGCAGAGATGTGACCCAGATTAAGCAAGAACGTTGTAAATTGGCGGGATCTTTCGGTGAGTACTATAAAGTATCATGCTATCTGAAAAATAAAATGTGAATACTATGATGAAGTGCCCTTTAATATTTCCTTTAATAATTTATTTTTCTTTTGTTTGCTATGTGAAATTAGCATGGAAAATAAATCAGCAAATGCTCATTAGTCCTATATTAATTGAGAAAGAGCTAAGCACTGGAGGGGGAATGCTCTATTCTTGTTGGTGTCTAAAAGTAATCTGAAGCCATGCTTAGCCATGAGTACAACCTATCTCATTTTTTCACGTAGCTAGCTCCTAGAGAGGAGAAACCAGGATATGTACACTATGTTTGGGGACAGGTGTCTCAGAAGAGCTTTTAGACGCCCCACGTCCTGATCAGGGAACTCGCTAGTGCTTGCCAATAGGGAATAGTGAGTGCAAGGAAGCGTTGTACGTCTCGTTTTGGCTGCACAGTTCCGGTACCGAGGCCTTTCTGGTATCCTGTGGCTTGCTGCTCTCCTTTTAACGTTTGGTTTGAGGAAGAGGGATAGGAGAGGTGAGGTCCCTGCAGCATTTCTCATACAACAAACTATTGCTGAAGATCATTGCCCTGAACATTTTTGTCCTCTACCTCCATAATTATTACTAATTTTTCTCTAAAGTGAAGAACTAGATTTCTGTAGGTGCACAGGAGAAAGGAAGCAGCGGAACATGAACTAGAGTTTGCCTATCCTTTCAACAGCAGCTCCTCAAAAATCTGGTGACCTCCTGTATTTCATCGATATGTCCCTCCAGGTCTCCTTAGACTTGCTTGTGCTTTCCTGTTCAATGACTAGTTCAGCAGCAAGTAAGGAGGTGGCTCCCACCTTTCCTTGTAGAGTAGAAATTAGAGTCGTCTCTTGGGAGTTGTTGGTCTGAAGTGCCATCTCCTACTAACTTCTGATTAACTACTCCGCTGTATATGCGTGCCCAGATGGCTTCTCACATGGATTAAACTGGAAGCAGCTGTGGCTGCGTTTCACATGCCTTTGCTTTGTGTTGTATCTGCCCTGAGCGTGCCTGCAGAATCAGGCCCCTCAGGAGGCTGAATGCTGATGGCCGGCATCTCAACCAGAGCTGCTTGCTCTGTCTGGGGCAAGTCTTAGGTGCTTGCTTAAGGAATGCCTGGGTCTGTGCCATGGAAATGGCTCTGCGGAACTTGAATCTATCATATACTCACCTTTTAAAATCTCTTGTACGTATTTTCCCAAGTAATAATTTCGAAGTTCATCATTGTCTAAGGACTGGTCATCTATTCCATTTGCCGTGATGTAAATATCAATGTCACCGTAGGTTTTTTTAATCCACTTGAGAACTTCGCGCACTCCCCAAGGCACCACGGCCAAACGGGAAGGGGAGCTCAGGCAGGTGATGTCCTGCAGAAATTGGATGTCACGATCAAATTCATACTGGCTCCCATTCTGAGGTTCGTGAATCACAAATCTGGTGGTGAAATGATTCAGCGCATAAAAGTCAGCTGCACCTTTGACGAGCTGCTTTTCCTCGCTTGTGAAAGATGGCAACGAAGAGTACGAGAGGCCTTTTCTGTTTTTAAAGCTGATGTATTCCCTCATGGTAGCCGGATAGTCCCCGGTCTTAAATATTGGATCGGCAAACCAGCCTATTTCAAACTGAAGAAACCTGTTGGCAGCTTTGGAATGAGATTCGAAGTAGGGGTTGGCAGGCTCAGCCCAGTCCGAATGCAGGGACAGGGACACTTTGCCATACTGAAAGGGCCGGTACTGTTCATCGTATATTTTCCAGGCCATGGCATGTGCTATTAATAAATTGTGTGCTGCCCGGTATGTATCATTGCTGCTCCTATTGTAGACATCACTTAGCCGGTTAGGCTCATTTATTGTAATCCAAAGTTTAACCAAATCACCAAGTTCCCGAAAACATAAAGCGGCATAGTCTTGAAAAGCGTAGGCAGTAGACTCGTTCAACCATCCTCCTGTCTGCAGCAAAGGAGGCGGCAGGCCCAGGTAGGCGTGAGTTGGATAATATAAAGTGACCATGGATTGAACGTTGAGTTTCAGTACTTCGCTAATCACGCATCTGTAATACCTAAGAACTTGCCTGTTGACCACAGACAAATCTCCATTGGGTAAAATTAGTGACCAGTCAAGTGCAAATCTGTAGTGGGTGACTTTCATTTTTTCCAGGAGGTCAAGTTGCTTTTTAATACTGACAAAATCCGTGCACTGTGCTGGTCGGGTTTTTAGTTTCACCCCTTTAACTTTGTGCAGGAGCCCGTCTCCTGTGACGTTCCAGAGGTACAGGCTGGAATCACAGAACTGCGGTGAGGAAGCCACAGATTCTGCCTGTGAAAATAAAAACAATATGTTGCAATGGGGTTTAATTAAATGAATGCCTGCTCGTAGTCCACATTTCTGCCTGTAGGATTAGTGCTGGATGTCAGAAGGTCCCGCTTAGATGCTTCGAGGGGAATAGGATCACTGACTCGCCTGTATGGGCTTTGTGCTAGTGGTCGTCTTACCCCTTCTGTTCCTTCATCTACGGAAAACATTAAAATTGCACTCTCCTTTCTATTCAGCTACACACTGGCATT
>NW_009234842.1:0-20272 GCF_000690835.1 Fulmarus glacialis | reverse complement strand
ACGACATGTATTTTCACACAGATGCATCTCCCGGGTCGAGTTCACTCTGTGGTCATGCAAACGGCAGTTCTCAGGCAGCTGGCAGGAGAGCGGGGTGGTAAGGACAAGCACCGGGGGGTATATGAGGCAGGCATGGATTATTTTGGCACTGCTGCTGAGATCAACCTTGTGAAACTGTGGCATAGTGTTCCCTGGTCTTACTGGTAGTCCTTCTGCCTATGCAAACATCTGACACAAACAGCTTGTAGCATGTAATATTAGTTGACAAGGTCAGCACAGGATGTATCCTGTGTAGCACAGGATATTTTTTTACTATTCCAATTTTTTAAAAGATTTTTTGTGGGATTTTCTAAAACAATATAGTGAAGTTCAAAATATTTAGATTAAATCTGATTTTTTAAAGAAAATGCACTTTTCCGCGCTGTATATTTCCTCAGAATGATTAATAAAGTATATAGAAGCTTCACTTTTTTTTTCCTATGGTTGTCAGTGAACAGGTTAAATTATGGAGTTTTGCTGTTATTTTTTGAGGCTGATGTTGGTCATTGGACTATCTTTCTATATGCGATGACAGAAAGAGTATCCCGACGCTGACCATACATGTGGTTAGCTTATCTACCACATTTAAAGTAGAAATAGATACTTTAGGAACCAGTTTGGAAAAAAGATGGTATGATCTGTTTTCACCTGTGAGTTCAGATGATAAAGGCTGTATGTGCTGGTGTTGGTTATTTTCGCCTGCGGTGTAAGTCTTTTTAAAGAACGGCTTGTTACCCACTTGTCTAAGTGGCACTTAGAGCCAGGCTCAACCCAGGAATCTGTTTCTGCCTTGGTCAGTAGCTTCAGACGAGACCTCGAGCCTGCGGGTAGCTCTGCTGCCACCAGCGTAACCACCTCGTCCCTGCCCCGTGCCACCCTCTCCATCGTGCTGTCATAGGCGTCCCTATGGCCACACTGCGAACTGGATTGGGAAACTCCCCTGGTTGAAAAATAACCCAGGAACAATCGGTCGGGGTCAGCTTCTTGGTCTGAAATTTCCTGATCTGATCTGCCACGTGGAGAGGTGAGCAGAGGGAAGGTGAGGGAGGACCAGCCTTGGGAGGGCTCCTGCGGAGGGGTCTGCTGCTGCAGGGGCACCCAGCACTCTCTGGCTAGCTCACCCGAAAACCTGTCAACTACATAAAATTGAACCTGTGCAATTCTGGCTAGGCTTAACTTCTGTTTGCAGTGTGCATTGGGATTCCTGAACGAAAGTGCTGTACAGAGTCATTTATTCACGAAGTAAAGTTGTTGATCGCTCTGCATCCAGCGGTCTTCCCAATATTTTATGCTTACCTTGAGAACAGACTCGGTGATACCCCAGGAGAAGTCACAGGAGAACTGAGCTTGCAAGCTTGGGACAGACTCCCTTGGGAAGAAGCCATTCTCTCGTATGATTTGTTTATAATAAAGCGCAGATGACTTGGGAATCCTTTCCTTTTTTTCGCTTTTGAAATCTACATAAAATAATCCGCGCCTGATGTTGTAAGCGTGTTGCCATTCAAAGCCATCAAGGAGTGACCAGGCTGTGTAACCAAACACATCTATGTTGTCGTATTTAATAGCTGCGTAAGAGAAAGTAACATCCATGAGTCTTATATTTAGGACTCTAACATATATAAGGGATGTTTATGAGAAAGGTCTATTAACTTTGAAAATCTTGAGAGTTTTTTCTCAACTCTCACAGGGTTATTGGCCCATTGTAACTCATTGCAAAACTGTGACAGACATGATATATCTTAGTCCTTATTCATTAAAAAATGCGTACATCACTAGTTCCTTAAGGAATTAAATTACTGTAGGATGCTTTATTTCTGCTCTGAGCAAACATGAAATATTACATATCCAAATTTTAAGTTGTATTTGATGATTTGCAAGTAACATATACCAATATAATTAGAGAATCACGACTAAAAATTAAGGGTGCAACAGTTGATCTAGTTTGTGACTTTGTATTTGTCATGAAGGTAAACCTCCCTACCTTTATCTGAAAGATCTCTGCAAGGTCTCACATTTAGGAATGTCTATTCAGCTTCTAAATTGAAAAATTAAACGTGTCGGTATGGGACATGTAATGACTTTAGAAGAGGCTGGGTTGCTCAACCCAGAGACTGAAGTGCGTGATTTATTCACAGAATGGGTGCAGCACATGCATGATTTTTCAGTCAACCTTAATGTCCCTCTACCTTGCAAAGGAGTATACATATAACCTTTTACACATAATATATGAGAGAGATGACAAAATTGCTGCTTTCTCGGATGTGGAACCCGATTCACCAGGGAGGGCAGCAGAACTTCCAAAGCAGCTTCTCGCTGGACACCAACTAACAACAACGTTGGCGACCCACCTACAGTGTGTGCCAGTTGGCAGCCTGGAAGAAAAAGTCCAAACTCCACGCTCAGTCATATTAGCTGCCTGTCACCAGCTTTAAGCTGGGAAATAACGCAGGATAACTCCTCACATGAACCTTATAAGGGCTGGAACATCAAGGGCAAAGCAGGGGTTACTGAGGCTTTTGACACAGCCAGCCAGCCAGCCGTATTTTACCTGTAGTCCACTGAGAGTAAGCCAAGGAATAAAGATGAAGTATCCTGATTTAAAGCTCTATTCTCACCCAACATTGCTTTGCCTTACTTTCTCAGCACATTTCACTTTGCATAATTTTTTATTTCCACTGAACTTCTTTGCCTTAGTGACACCATGCTGCAACTTCACCAGGAGACAGTTTTGCACAGTACTTGTATTCATGCAGCAGAGCAACAAGGTATCCAGCAGTACTGTCCTAGTCAAGCATGATATTTTACTAGCTGCTGGATGAGGAAATCAGAAAGCCCAAGAGCTTGCAATGTAAGTATTTGAGAAGCTGATAGACAAGGCCAGAATACTGGTAAAGAGATGAGGGAATGTAACGAAGCAATACAATGGCATGTATTTTCAAGAAAAGCAACTTCTAAATATTGAGGAAACCATGGGTGAAAGTACAAAAATGTCTGAAAATATCAATTGCAAAACGCAGAGATGGAGAATGATGTAGACGATAAAGAGATAGGCCAGAAGGGCCTTGCAAGTAAAGACGAGTACTTCATGTCTGCAATGAGGAAAGTTGAACAAATGGAAGTAGGCATATAGGGACAGCATAATTGACAACTGAGAAAAAATACTTTTTTCTAGAAGCATACTGAATGGATGGGGGCTCAGTTTAATTGTCAGAGCAAAAGATGCTGCGGTACTCGAGATGGTGCATGCCCAGATGAGAATTTTTGGCTGTTTAAATGGGTAGGGAAAAAAGCACCATTTTATCTATATTTTGTGGTAAGAAGAATTAATAGTTAGGCAGGTCATAGGTAGAGATCCTGTGGATCAGCGTGAGAGTACGTTTGCAGTGTTGTCTGCAGTGACAGTGAAAGGAGAGGGCAGAAACAAAAGTCAGGATCCTCACTGAACGTTAGAGTGGGGATGAGAAAATCCTCCTAAA
This sequence comes from Fulmarus glacialis, assembly GCF_000690835.1. Taxonomy (NCBI): domain Eukaryota; kingdom Metazoa; phylum Chordata; class Aves; order Procellariiformes; family Procellariidae; genus Fulmarus; species Fulmarus glacialis. The sequence goes on along the minus strand of NW_009234842.1, from coordinate 16,757 downwards.
AACCAAGGGGATGGCTGGGAGCAGGAACAAGGGGCTGAAGATAGGGGAGGTCAGGAGTTAATTAAGCTCCCTGTGTCACCAGAGGTGACATCCACGAAAGCAGATCTCAAGGCATTTCTGTGTCTGCTACAGGTGGAGCCTTGGAGTCCTTCTGCAGAACTAACAGTTTCAGTATCGACAGGCGTATGCATGCCACTAAGGAGCTGTAGTTTCAATTGCATCCTTGTATCAGAATCGGGTCAGTTCATTGGAATGGTGATGTTATACACCACGTGTTTAACGTAAGATACAGACATACAGTACAAAGTTTACAGCACTCTCCCCAAACACACACAGTATAGCTCCTCATAGCCTGTTACGTGTGACCTTAACAGCCACCATCCCATTACAATTTGGCCTATATAAATGATGTTTTGAGGTTAACATGACCTAACTGATTTCGCTGCAAACAGCAAATCTATACCTGACTTCTCTGTAAGTAAAAATCGGAAAATGTGTTCCAAATATTATTCCTGATCAGACTAATTAAAGCTTGCTTCACAAAAAATGCATTAGTTAAGAGATAACCCTGAATTTGGATGCAGTGGTTGAAGTATCTGCATGCATAAAAACATAGATGACAATTCTTGAGAAGTAGCTGTTGGTTGAACATTGACCAAGTATTTCAGAAGCGTGACTCCATGGATGGTTATTACAACCAGGTCTGCTAGAGGATTCACAAAAAGAACACGCTATGGATTTTCTTATGCATGTGTCCAGAAATCTACCTGTTCCACACCTCGAAATCCAGGCCTGCATCTAGACTTTCCTGCTGTATCAAGGCAGTATTTAAAATATCATAAAACAAATACTGGAATGTAACCTCTTCAAAATCTGGAAAAGGCAGGACATATCGCATAGTTGCGCTATGTGAAGTTTACAATTCGAACCAATTTTAAATATATCTGGATAATCTTCATTAGGAGCTTAATTATGTTTGTTGGTGATGCAGTACTTCCTGACTTGGTGTCAGAGTAAACGATTACTCGTGTTTTCCCTTTTCTGAGGATAAGAAAGGTTTCTGTAAAGGGACGCGAGCCACCCCATCACTGCAGCACGGCATCAGCAGCGGGGCGGCCTGCTGGGAGGATGGCTCTCGGGGCCAGCCGCTGGCCCTCTCCCAGCGCCGAACATACAAACCGGCTGAGGGGGAAAAGAAACACTGGTTTTGCAGAGGCTTTAGGTTAATATTTCATACAAAATTAAATCTTTTGCCTTCAGAGAGCACCCCTGTATGCAGGCTTTATGAAGGGAAAATACCAAGATCAAAAGCGTGTCTTTAAAACATACTATCTCTGTTTAGCGTGTAATAATCCTGAAGAATGATCGCCCTGCTCCTGCTAATTTCCTTCGTGCATTTTACATTGGAGTAGGACCCCAGCGTGGCAATGACAGCCTGTAGTCACTGTCTTGTTTTCCTGCTGTCAGGGTATGTACCTGCACAAGGGTTTTACAGTTGGACTACCATCAGTGAAAAGTGATATCCAATAGATTTGTTTTCATTAATTTCTGACTCAGTTTTGCACTTATTTAGTTTTAAAATCCAATGCAGATGTTGGACTTTAGCTTTCTGGGACAGGGACAATGGTTTTTTTCTGTGTTTGTACAACACCTAGCACCAGTAGATCCTGATGCATGACTTGTACTCATGCAGTATGAATAATTAATAATTAACTTAGTTGCCATTATCTCTTTAAAAAAAATGATTAAATCATTACAGAGCTAAATATCAAATGATCTCAAAAAGCTCTCCGAAAATCCAACAACTAACTTGTGTACAAACCTTGTAAAACCTTATTAATGAAGTTTTTCATCATGTAGATGGCTGTGGTGTCGTCTGTTTTCACATGGCTGTCAGTGAACCAGCCATTCTCTGCAATCAAGATTCGAGGACTGTTGTATTCCAGTTTAATCCAGTTCAGTACTTCCCTCAAATTGAGTGACAAATTTTGTCCCATTTTTGGTAGAGTGCTTGGAGGTTTAAAGTTATTAGGACCAAAGGAAAATGCAAAGAAGTCAGCTGTTCCCTTTACGTAGTTTTTCTCAGCCTCAGTAAAGCGTGGCAAAAACGAGAATTCACTTTTCAGTTCTTCTGGATAATCGCCGTCCCCATGGATGGGTTTAGCAAACCACCCGAGTACTCTCTCCATAGACTGCTGACATTTAGAAATGTCCAAAGCGTCTTCCGATTTGTTAGGTTCGATCCAGTGGGATCCCAATACTATGGATATCATCCCCTTCTGATATGGTTGAAAGCGTTTTTTGTAGTTATGCCAAACTTTCGCATGAGCCTGATGAGACAAAAATAGCATTAAATTGTAACTCTCTGATAGATCTCCATGTGCGTCGGCACCTAGACAGGCAGGTAGCTGCATCTGATTCACTGCAGACTTCAATGAAAGTATTAACATACAGTTAAGGCACGCTAATTACCCTGCACGGTTGTAATGGGCAATGACTGTTATGCTGCAAGGTACCTCAAGATGATGGTAACGCTCGGTATCTGATGTGCACTGTTCCTATGATACATAAGGGCTATGGCCTTTTGCTTTTTAACATAGTTCTAAATTTCACAGGAGGTCGCAGCAGGGACATGGACACTTTGGGACTAAACAGCTGTCGATGGTGGGATTTGAACTCCATGATCTAGACAGTCCCATCTAGGTCTTTCTTTGTCAAGCAGTGATTGCTGATACCGTTAAAATTTTAAACCATCCTTACAATTGTTACATAAATTATGCATCTCAAATGATGTTTCCTTTGTCAGTGTTGGCTCTGTGCTCTTAACTGCTCTGTGCTATGGGGTTACCTGGATTTACTCTGATCATGTCCACCCCATCCCTCTTCTTGGGATACACTTCCATTTGTTTTAGTTTGGCCTAATCATATGAGTAAGTGTTCAAATTTTGAAATTTGCACAGTCCCTAAATGTAAAAACTTGGAGAAAGGACCCAACTGCAAAGTTTGAACCCAAACGTCAAGTTTCACCGTTCTGTGTAAGAATTTTGATCCAGGATTTTTGTTCGTTTCTTCTTTGAAGCTGCTATAATAATAATTTTTCTGACAGTACCTGCAACAGCACAGAATTAAGCTTATTCGTTTTAAGTAGACAGCAACAACATTTTGGTTTTAAAAGGAAATTTGGCAGAAGTATCTCATAAGATCTATTGGGTATGGCATGTTTTAGTACTCATAATTAGCCAAATATTGACTGCCCTAGGACGGACAGAAGTTTCGCTATTCACGTTAGTGACAATGAAAGCATACCTTGTATCACATCTTAATTCCGTTTTTTTGATTAGCATCACGTTTTAGAAAGCTTAACATTGTCACACACTAGAATTACCTTCAAATGTCATATTGTTAATTACTTAAATAAGAGAATACAGCAGTCAAAATTTACACGAAAAAAGGAACGCGTGGGAGTCTGAGGAGCCGCTAGCATTGTCAGAGTCCCCTGGGGAAAGGGGACAGCCAGCGTGCTCTGGATCGCAGCGTGGTGACTCTGGATCACACCAGAGGATCTGACACAGGGGAGGGGAGCTGACCTCTCCCAGCTGAGGAGTTGTCAAGTAACTCAGGGTTTACCTTATTCCTGAAGTGTGGCTTTATACTCTTAAGCTGGAAAGAAAATAGCTGTTTGCACCCAGAAAAAACATTGAGAAGCATTTGTGAAACATTTAGAGTGCCGAGTTAGACCGACATCATTACCAAGCCAAACAGCATTGCTTACCTTTGACAATAATTTCAGTTCATTTATCTAGAAACACACAGCCTTGACAGTTTAAAAAAACAAAAGACCTGATGTCAGGTAGATATTTAGTTAAGCTAGGGAGTACCAAAGAATTACAGTTTGTGAAATTTTGTGTATCAGTTGTTTATGGTTTCTAAGGTCATGCTCGTAACATTTGTTCAAGGTCTGCCTTTGAAAATACTGATAACGTAACATTAACCTTTGAAATGCAGGTTCTGTAGCTGAAAAGAGAAGTCAGCAAAATTGTACTCATGAGGCAAATCGCAAGATACAGTTAAAATATTATAAAATGTATTTCTGACCGGTCTCATCAGAAAACCTAAGTGGCCAGTGCCATCTCCCCAGTTACCCTCACTGTCCTCTGCCGAAGGTCCCTCCAGCCCGGGATGGCTGCTGGGGCCAGGCTTGCTTTGTTCTCTGCCTCTAGTGATTTCTCACCTCATTAGTATTTTTTTTTTCCCAGACACAGGCTACTAACCACTGTTTAATCAAAGGTACTATGCACAGTGCCAAGTAGTGTGACAATAGCACCAGGTAAATCTTTGCAGTCACACATTTCTAGGTGAAGTGGAGAAAGACGGCTTTGCCAAAAACCAACTAATTAGAATGCATTACTGACAGCTAAAAGACAATCAGCGACAACTCATTGTATTCATACGCACCTTCAAGAGGTTGATTAGAAGAAAGTAAAGTTACTATCAAAAATACTGTCTACAGTAGAGAATACAGCCACACCTATGATTCTACAGGAATAGTACTCAAGTACAGATAAGTACATTTAATATGACTTAAGATAGGATCTCCATATACAAATTCCTATGTATCACTGATGTCTCTTAATTCTAAAGGTTAACTGCATTGAAAAAAAATTGTCGCTCTGTCTATAGTAAGGGTTTTTACAGACATAGTAGAGACAATAGCATTTGCTTACTCATAATTCTGTTTTGAGTTGTTAATTATCTGTAAAGCAGTTTAACAGTCTCAGATGGAAGGTGTTGCTAAGTGCAAATTATTGTTGATGGAACCAACGGATTAATATACTCTGTTTTGTAAGACCACACATGAAACAAACATCAATTTAAAAGCTGTATCATACATCAGATTGACTATTTTGAGTAAATCTTGACTAATCTTTTTTCAGTTAGAGTTTAATCCCTAATATTTCACTTTCCTTGTTAAATCAAGGACAAATGTCAAGGCTAAGTACACAGTGAAAGCAGGATCAATATTGTGTATTTATTCTAGATACATATGACAGATTAATTTCAGCATATTCTCCTGGTATTAATATAGAAATTATTCTATAGACTTGAAAGTCACAGAGAGTGCCAAGTCAGTTAGTATTAACCCTGTAAAAAGGCTAGATAAGGTAAGTCAATTTAATAAAATCAAGACAACAGTATTGTTCTCCTCTCTTCTTGAAATATTCTCACACTCCTTCAAACTCTGATCTTGTAATTTATATCATGTACGTACGCAAGGAGCTCACTATTGAAAGACCAATACTTTCAAATTCTTAAGATATGTTAAAGTCAAGCAATTTTCCTTGAATGTCTCAGCAATAAGCACACAAAACAATGTCAGGGGTATATGGAGTTATTTTAGTGTGCTGGAGAGCAAGAACATTTAGGAAAACTAGAATTAAAAAAATGCTAATAAAATTATTCTGGCTTTGTGTTCAGTTGTTTGGTTTTTTAAACCATGAAGAGCTAGAATACAGAGTCTGATGATGATGGTGCTAAACATCACTTTAGAAGAAGGGCAGATGTGTGTGGCTTATTTGGAAAGTATCTTTCAGTTCAGGGCCCTTTTGGTCTGTGGTAAGGATGCCACGTAGTCAATAGAGCTAAAGCCCTTATTTTGCAAACTGACTCTGAAGCTCAATCCTTGTGAAGGAAAAAAGGGCTCTTAAGATCTAAGCAACTAAATTTCTAAGAAGGTGGTTTGAAGGACTGAGGCTTTACTCTCAAATTTGTTGTATGCTAATTGTCTTGCATTCGGATTGTGTTTTTCCTGATGATTTCCAAGAAGTGTAAGAAAGCTAACCTGAAAATAACAAATCATACCAAAAAAGTGTGAATCAGTGCTGAATTCTACATCATCACTGATGGCTACTACTGTTGGAAAAATTCTTCCAGCAAAGACATTTACAAGCATAGACAATTCTGCTGTCCACTCTAGAGCTGTACTTGATGGAGACAGATTTTCCTCTTCCCGTGAGAAATACAGGCACTAGTGTAGCTTCATCTTTCTAGCTCCTGAGGAAAGAAGGCCCCTTTGCAGGAAGGGAAGAAAGCGTCTGGTTGGACATAGAGGTAAGAATTATTCTCCATTCATTCAGTAGAAATTTGTTTTTAAGGAGAATGAATTATGGGACTTCTCCGGGACATGCTCATCCAAAGATCCCAAAGGCAGCAGCGTCCACGAAGAGATCCTGGCATAGCGAGAGCTACCGAGGAGCTGTGAGTAATGCAGCTGGGCACAGAGCTGAACCTGATCTGTCACAGATCTATATGGAGACACCATGTTTGAAGGGGAATTTATTGCCTTTTCCCAGTATGTGATATGAAGGTGTGTCCATAAAGAAAATTTTTAGGGAGATCTTATCCTGACAGTTTTCTCCTGGGCTTTTCTGCCAGATGGAAAGTAGTGTGAATGATCTTTAACAGTAAAAAAAAAAAAAAAAATCCCCTTTCTGCCTGTTACGTAGCAAAGGCAGAACTGCCTGGAGGGCACTGATACACAGGACAAAAAGAAGACAGCTTGGTCTGCAGTCTCTGATCTTTATAAACCTCAATCTAAGTATAAAAGAACATAACTAGATCCAGAGAAAATAGTAATAATATATCAGATATATATCTCATTTAGCTCCAGCCACAACGATTCATCTGCTGTATATTTTCTTGCTTCTTGTCAGATTTATTTACTGTTAAATCAAAGAAATCTATCTAATTTTGCTGTGTGCCGTTTTTCTCTTCTCTGCCTCAGTATTGACAGCTGCCTCAGGAGCAAGCTCGTAGTTTTTGCCTCTTCTTTGATGTGTCTTTCAAATGTCGCATGGCAAGTTACATGTTATCATTAATTGTTTTCTGACGTTGCTTTTGTGGACTACAGTCTCCATTAATGAATAAAGGAGATACACTTTTGACGGCCACTCTCTGTCTGGTATAAGATTCCACATGCTCCTCGTGTTAGTGGTAACGATGATACAATTGAACAGAGATTTATCTAAGTGAACCCCTTAGCAATTTGTAATTGATAAGTGTCAAACTTCAAATTTCCTGTTCATTTCCACGGAAGCAGTATCAGGTCCTCTAAAATGATCAGTAGCAATCATTACCCTCTGTGTATGAAAAGCATACATAGTAACATGCAAATACGTTTTTTAAATTGAAATTTTGAGTTCTTCTGTGGGTTATTTTCCCCATGTGGATCTCCTAAGCACCCTGCTTAGCAGCCTTTGCTTCTGCATTCACTAGCCCTCTCCAGGCGTCTTGAATAGCAAGACCCATGTAAAAGGCAGGACTGTCTCTTAAGTAGATGTATCTATCTGGGGCATTTCCTTAAAAGGATGCAAGGCACAGAAGGAAAGCACATGTATTAGGTGATACAGCATCTGCAATGCCTTGTGATAGCCAACACCAAGCTCTGGGGCTTGATGAAGACAGACCAATCCTACTTCTGTTGAAAAGCCTTCATAAGATAATTATCTACCTAATTACCTACCTGAATTCATTCATGGAAGCAGATAATTTTTTCATCAGTTCGAAAATGCAGGAACTTTTTCTTTATGCCAGCCAATTATCTGAGTTTTAAGATGTTGGATTTCTTTAGTCTACTAAAATTGATAGATTAAAATTAAGAGAAATTTCTTCAGGCCTCTTCTAGAGCTGCAAAAATCTCCCAGCAACTTTCAAACTGTTCTTACAATAAAATAATCCAAAGTCCAAAAAAGCAGAGGTTTATGGTTTGTTATATTGTTTTTGCGATCCTATGAAACTTAGCTGCAGTTTATGATTGACATATCACATAAAAGCACTCCTTTATATAAATGGTGATTAGGTCTCACAACACCGCAGCTGCAACAGTGCACTGGTAAATGAAACTAAAAGTAGGACTCATGAGCGAGCCTCATTTAGTTTATCCAAAGGTACTACAAAAAAGCTTGAGAATTATTATTCCGCAATTTGCTATGTAACAGCGTGGTGGCCAAATTAGTTAACAGATTAAACCTATTTTTCTTGCTCAGCATATTTCATGGGTGGACCTGCTAATGTACACGGGGTGGCATGGAGAATATTGTCTTTCAACAGCCTGTCCAAAACTGATGCCCTGATATGGACAAGAACGTGGCTCTTCCTAAAGCCGCTGACATAAATGGGAATTTCTTCAACAGCTTTAACAGGCTTTGCCTCACACTGCTAAAACCGGGCATTTTTGTTGGTCTTTTGTTTTTGGGAGGACATTTTTGATTTGCAGTGGTAAATTCGAAGGTAGCCATAATACAATGTCTGACAAACAGATTTGCATACACCAGTCCTGAAATAAAAAGCCATATGAAATCTCTTTGAAGAGAAATTCTTATAACGTTTCCTGCTCCTCAAAGGGGAGTCATTTCACAATACATGAATCCTGATTGGGCATCAACACATTATATTAATGCAGTATTGTCAACAATACTAAACAAACTGAATATTTAGATACCCACAGAAGTCTTTGAGAAAGATTCTGGCTAGTTGGCTTGAAACATATAATACCACCTATGACTTAGTAATTTGTGTATCAGACCCAGCTGTGCTTGGCTTCCTGGAACACCCCATTGATTCTTCAGCAGAGGCACTGCTCTCTATGTGCTGCTTACAGGGATTTTACAGAGTGGAAAAATGCAGAGACTGCCTAGTTGGTACCCCAGTTTTGATTGTGCCACTCAGAAATAAAGGCAAGAAATGCTACAAACTTACGTTGTATCTTTTACATGTATTACATCAGATATATTTTATATTTAGCACTTGAAAATAAAAAGAATGATTGAGCATCAGTTCTCTTTGAGATGTTTCGCAAATCTCTATAGTTAAATCATTCTTGTGCTAAGTCTGAAATCAGTTAGTGACTCAGGATGCTTGATGACTTTTCTACATGTAAAACTTCTATTGACTGCACTGTGAGTTTTCTGAAGAAAAGTTCTGCAGCTTCAAGCCAGAAGCAAATACAAGAAGTAGAAATGGTCAGCTGCAGAATATTTTTAACTACTCTGGCCATTAATTTTTTCCCACATGCATACTTCTTCTGTAGGACAAATACATTCAGATTTATTTGTTAATTACATTCATAATGTATAGTAGGTAGTAGAAAAATTCTTTTTGTGACAGCCAGGAATAGTTTGAGCAGGGGGAATTATACTAACTGCTCTATCACACAGAGACAGGATAGTGACCTGCTCTGTAAAGTACTTTGAGCACTACAGGTGAAAAAATTGCTACATTGATACTGTTAATTCTTATCTTAAACTCCTGTTATTTGAAATTGTTTTAAATTATAGCAAGAGAAAATAAGAATATAAACTGCTATGCATAGGAACTAGCTACTCTGTAGAATGAAATTAATAATCTATCAGAGGAGATGCTGTAAATTCTGTAACGCTGTTGATAATACCATAAACGTTTGCACTTTCTCCTTAAGTCCTCAGTCCACTTCAGACTTCTCTTTTTGTCCTTCCCAAAGAAAGAATACCAGGAACCGAGGACCCAGTATTGCAGCTGTTGAAGCTATTGATCATGGGATCAAGCCTTTTGGATGTGTAATTCTGTAGAAGACAGCTGATAAATAAAATAAGACTGCCATAAAAATTAAAATGCTGAGAACATCACGGAAATAACGTAATTCTGAAACTCTCAAATACTGAAGGAGACATTTATTTTCTTCCAAATCCAAGAACTGCTGTCCTTGCTAGTTCAGTGATAAACACTTTGCAGTATGATCTTACTAAGCTATAACTTTATATATAAACTGTATTTATATATATGTATTCTATTGCTAGTAGAATTGATCCAACATGCAAATGCAAATAAATTTAATTTTAAACTAATAGTCATTTCAGTGTAGCCAAATGAATGGCCATGTCAGTGTGTTTAACTAAGTGAAAAGAATAAAGAAGGAAAATCATGCTCTTTAATAGCCAGATTTTGTAGGCAAAACCTAGTTTAAATAAAGTAACAAACAAGTACTTTAAAACAAATAATTACTGAGCCAGCTGTTGTGACAACAATAATAAAATCAACATAAGGATTAAAAAAAAGACTGCCTTAACTAAGGGTTATTTCTTGGTATTTTCACATTTCCTTGATTTTTTTTTTAAACATTGACTACATGATCGATTCTTCCCATCATTTCCCATGGCGGTGCAAGATCAGTTTGTAAAATCTTACTATACTGTACCTTGATCAAATTGTGTCCTACAGAGTAGACGGTTGTTATTTTTCCTCTCTCTCCAGGAGCATGAATACCTGTGCCATACCCATGCCAAGCAACTAAATACGGATTGTGGATTGTAATCCAGTACTTAACACGATCCCCAAAGGTCTGGAAGCAAAAGGTGGCATAGTCATTGAAGATATCAATTACTGATTCATTTTTCCATCCCCCATATTTTTCTTGCAGCATCAAGGGCAGGTCCCAGTGGTACAGCGTAACCATGGGGTCAATATTTCTGTAGAGTAGAGAGTCAATAAGGGTGTTGTAATACTGGAGTCCTTTTTCATTGGGAGCTGCTATCACTCCAGTAGGAAAAAGCCTTGACCATGAAATTGAAAACTGGTAAAAAGTAACTCCCAAAAAATCCAGAGCAGACAAATCTTTGTCCAACAAGGTGTAACTGTCACTGGAGGCATCTGTGCTGTCAGCATCCCTGAACTCCACGTGGATGAAGCGGTCCCAGACGGAGGAGCCTTTCCCGTCCTTCCTCCAGTTGCCTTCCACCTGGAAAGCCCCCGTCCCTACACCCCAGAGAAACTTTTTGGGGAACGTGTCGTACAAAAACATCTGTGTTTCACTCACGGGGCTGAAGTGGGGATCCTTTTTCCACACAGATCTTCCCTCTCCAGCAAGCCCACTAACCATCCGTATGAAAACTAATGTCCAAAAAGCAACAAATCTCTCCAGTCGTCGGCCACACATTATGCTGGTTTATAGAGCCAGTGTTAAAAGTCAGATTTCTTGCGCTGACACTGAAAAAAAAGATCCATTCATTCGCTGGAGTCCCCGCCGTGCAGACTGTCTTCATTTGCCACGAACTGCTGGAGTGTCTTATCAAAGCTTCACTAAAAGCTTGTGATCATAAAAGCCCTGTCAATGATTAGCCTGAACTGAGAGACCTAAAACAGGTCAGAGAACGGCGTGATTTTCAGGGAGGTGGCCTCTGTATGGCCACTGAGACACCTAGCTGGCTTCTCACTGCAGGAAAATAGGTTGCCTGAACAATATAAACGCCAGTAACTAATGTATCATTATTTAAAGCTCGGTCATTCGGGTGGGAGAATATAGGTGACAGAGGGTGCTAAGGAGCTATCACATCCCTTATTCCTCATGCAGCTGTATTTTGAGGAAATGTGCCAGAAATATAATTCAGACTCCATAGTCTCCAATTAAAAGGTGATTTATCCTGTCTGTAATTGGATGGCTGGAACGGCAGTGCGTCCTTACTCAGTCCTGCCCTGCTCAAACACCCTACTTCTGCTGAAAAATTCTCCCTGAACTCGTGGGAAATTTTGTTGTGGACAAGAGATATACGCACATCCCATTAATTATATAAAAACGCAGAGCAAGTCATATTTGTTTCAAACACATGCGACTGTTTTTCTGTCCTATATAAAAGTCTGCTGTACGGCTCTACGTACAGCAGCAGTACAAAATTAAGAGAGGTCTGTTCCAGTCCTTAAGCAATTTCCCTGGATTTCTTCAAATAAACACAATTAGCAAAGATAATTAGCCCCCAAAGAAGCTATTTCAGTATTGATTAATTTAACAATCTTGGTATACACAGCTGGGGCATCAGTACAGCAAATACCTTACAGAGCAGTTACGCAATATAATTTCATCTTTTAACATATTTCAAATTACAGCAAAACTATGTGTTGAGATATAGTCAATTTACTCAATACAGTAAGACTGATGCCTGCCATTTTTGCTTTTCTTGAGGTACAGTAATATAAAGTGTATCCACACGCAGACCACAGCTGCTGAAGACATTTGCAGAACAAGATAGCAGTGTAAAGTAACTTTACATGCAAGAAAGATACGCATTGAAATCTGAACAAATTACCACCTAAGTATAGCACTCTGCTTGGACGAATTAGCCCTGCTGGCATGTAGGACGTGGAAGTCCAGATGGACTGCCGGGCTACTGCCGCTTTACTGCTCTGCTACCTGTGAGAGCATGCCTGCAGCATTGCATAATGCCATTGAGACATACCTTTAGTCTAACAATAAAGCTGATTAATCAATAGAAGATGGAAGACATTTTATTTATTTGGTTTTACGATAAACAACAAAACCTCAATGCATGTTTGTAAGCATCTATCTGCAGCGCCTTACAAGAAACAGTTTCACCACAGATGATGAAGAAAGCTCCCACTGACATCTTCTGCACTGCAGACCCCTGCTGGTGGGGCAGCCGTGCACCTAACACGAGTCTGTCCCACATAACAAACCCAGCACTCCCGCAACTACCTGAAGTTACTGATCCACACTTCTCAGCCCAGATCCTACCAAAGGCAGCTTGGGAAAGAGAGGAGTAGATAGAGACTGTACCAAGTTGGTCTACGGTATATATTGACATGTTTCTTTTTTATTCTATGGAATAGCATTTAAAAATGCTAGTTTGCATAGTTATTGCATGAACATAACCCTTCTATTTTAACATTTAAAAGCTTTGATTGTATGTATCATCTACTTTATGAAGGAAAACCCAAATACAAGTCATTATGGATGCCACTATACTTCTAAAGCAGTTAGTTACCATGATAACCGGACATTTGAGTTCAAAGCACCCACGACAGTTCTGCAACACCTTGGCTATGTATTGACAAGGTAAAGACAATAGGTTTCTCCCCACCACCTACAGCAGAGTTAGGACCACTGGCATCTTATTGCAGGCCATGTGTTGCATCTGCATGAGATGTGAAAGATGCAGCAGACACTTATGCTCCCACATGCTTGATCTGGACAAAGTTATGAACTGGATATCTTTCCTTATTACTGATATGACTGGGACCATGCTATAATCAAGGTTTGAAAATGTTTTCCAGTACAAGACTCTGAATCCAGTTTATCGTCATATTTAACTGTTTGGGCTCTAATGTTACTGGATGAAGTTAAAGAGGAAACAATTTCACTGATGAGAGTCATACAGTGACTTGAATTTGGAAGAAGATTTTGATTAGCTGAGCAAGGAGTTGGGGAAAGAAAACATTGTGACTGCTAATTTGGAAAACAGCACAGATGAGTGAGATGTGCAGAAGTGAAGGTGCACAGGGAGGGGAAGAGGAAGGAATTAATTATTCCACTAGCTCAAGCGGCAGAGTTGGGACAGACTCCAACCCTGATGCTGTGCATGGACGTCAGTATGATGCTGCACAGTGGGATTTCCTGCCTCCGGCCGTGCACTTAATGAATCTGGTTTCAGAATGAATCAAGGCTGGGAGAGGCTGTGGTCTCCAGGGCACTTGCCATTACTATTACAGTAGTGGGGAAGCCTAATGATTATTCAGTTCAATTCTTAGCTACCAAATTTCCTTTTCTATCTTTGCCTCTGCCAAGGCAAGTGATTCAAATTGTGAAACCAACTTTTCACCTGACTGCCGATTACGTATTCTCCTTGTTTTAGGGGATTGGCTCTAAAACCTGGGCTTTCATCTGCAGAAATGACGAACACATTAGTTGAAAGGAGTTTTGAATGTCTGCAATGTTAGGCTGAGTATCCAAGTTAAGACACATTCATTCTGACTAGATATGCAAACTGAGAGAGAAAAGACCTGAAGACAAAGTTCACTTAGAAAAAGTGTGATGTTTACATTAACATCAGCTGCTCAGCTCTACTAGCGGTAGGTGCTCAAAAAACCACAACTTATGTAATTGCCCTCAACAGTGTGACGAAAATCAAGAACTTATCTTTACCTTATACCTTTACCTTATACAGCAAAAACTGTTTGAGCTGGGATCAAGTCTTTTCTAAAGACACATAATTGTGATGGATACTATAGAAAGCCTAATGTAAATAGAAACTAGACCACAGATTTACAAAGAATTTTTGGAATTTTTGGTCTGCAACAAAATGCTAAATCTTGTTTCTACGACGTGAGACAAATTTGATTTTTTTTTTTTTTTTTTTTTTTTTCACTAGGGACTTTAATAAGCAGAATATTCCTTACAGGATTCCTCAAAATAGAGCCTACCATCTAGTAAATGAGTATGTTAATGTCTATTAATGTCATGAAAAAATATAGAATTTAACCTGAAATGTCAATTTCAGGAAACATATTGTTGTTGCGTTTTCCTAATCATCTCAGCATTATAATACTATACCTCTTTAGGGCAATTCCTAACCTCTGAGGTCCTTTGGACACATATGAAGCTCAGAATATCTCTGTTCCATTACAAAGATTTCCTAAATGATAAAAGCATATTGTCCCCTAAAATGCTTGAGAAACACTGCCTTATGGGCTTCAAAAGTATCTCAGTATTATGCTACAAGTTTATCTGCTTTGTACTTCAAATAACTTTCAAGTAATTCCAAATACAGATTTTGTAGAGCAATAAATAACACATTGCTTCAAAAGTTACAAAAAAAGTTGATTTCAATTTCAAATTTGTACCAACGTATCAAAATAAAAAAAATTGAAAATAAACAGGAAAATTTTAACAAAAAGAAAACAGACTATTTTTCATTTCCCAATATAAGAAAATTTATTTTTCTTACAAACCTCCTCCTCTCTCAATAAACAAGACAAAGCCTTCACTAATAATAACAACAGTAGGACTGGTTTTGTTTAGTAGGGGAAAAAACCTATAAAGCTCAAGAGTTAATATCTCAATTTTTTTCATGTATTTTGGAAAATAACAACATAAAAAGACAAATAATCTGTGATTTTCAGAAAGGCAGAAAACAAGTCTGATTTTTAAAATTATTTATCTTAGTTGTAAATAGAGTGATTCATTGAGTGTACTTTAGCTAGTTTTTAAAAAGCAGTACTTTTAGCTGGGTAATATGCCTTTAAAACATGACCCATGATCAATTATATACTCAAAAGGGATATTGCCTTCATTTTATCTTGCAAAGTGCATCATAATACAATGAGTATTCAGTTTTGTTTCCTGTGGCAGAGCAAGGTTTTTCCCACTTCCAGTGGTTTCATAGCCATGCACGTAGAAACAGAGGTATCCTCTGTCTCCCCACCACACCCAGGAGTGAATTACAGTCATTCCAGGTATTCAGTCTGGTCCCTTCATAAAGGGTTAAACTCTTGCCTTCCAAGAAACATGAACATGTCACAAGCCCACAAGCAGAATACTGCTCTGCTGAATGTTATTCTAGGTAGGTTTATCAACTACAAATAGAGATAACCACCTGCAATAATTCTTTTAGCATTATTTAAACAGTTTGTCTGGCTCTTACAAACGTCAGCCATTTTAACTACTCTTTAGTTCTGGTATCAGGAATACGCACAGCTTTAAAATTACATAAGGAGAATTAAATACATAAATACAAACATATTGCTGGAGATGTTTTTCTAAAGCAATACCAGTTTTGTTTGCATAGCCATTATAGTTGAGTACATATGGAATAACTTGCAAAACAGGCTGAATAGCACAGTGCTGTGGGTCTGCGTTTACTTGCTCACTCTGTCATGTGTTTCTTATGCAGAAATCCAAATTCACAAGCTATGCTAATGTTGAAAATATAAAAGTCCACCTGACCATGTGCATTGATAAAAGAACAGTAGCAATTTCTATACAAACAAGGTCTTACAATTACTTAAAAGTCCAATAGAAAGAATTAAACAGCAATGGTAACAGATATCATTAAAATTCATGTTTTCTCAGATCAGACAAAAAGATCTCTTGTCTCTATATAGTTATCTTTGCTGCAGTTTGACCACACCACCAAATAGACAGTCTCTTGTTCTTGAAAAAAAAAAAGAAAATGAAGTGAATATGGAAAGTATACAAATGATAGCACTGGAAATTGCACTATGAGACAAGTACAAATTGAGCTTGTCCTCTTTGCTTTTTTTTACAAGTAGTTTTCTAAATCAATGGCAATATTTTTAATGTCACAAATTCTCTTTGTCCCCCCTCTTCTTCTCCAAGACTAGCAATAATCAGCGATTCAGTAGGTTGGCAGAATCTAAACATCAGACAAGTAATTATTGAGAGGGGAACTGTTTTTATTTGTTTTGCCCAAGTTCATTCTCTCCCAGTGTTCAGCAAGTAGAGGAAAAAAATGGAAGAAAACATACAAGATTTCGTTAGAAATTGATTAGAAATTAAACAGTCAGTGGGTGAAGACGGAGCGCAACTTTCCAGTTTCTCTTGGACTCCTCAGATGTAGACTCTGAGCTCTCCGAAGCCTTTACACATGGAAGAAAATACCGTAGAGGAATCGAAGCGTGACGCTTCCTGCACAACCAGGAACGAAGGAAGAAGGGACCAAGACGCGTTTGTTACAGGGAAATGATTTTCTGTGCTGTGCTGATTCAGACCTGAGTCATGGTGACTGCACTGCCGTGTTATTAGCTGTCCACATATTTGGGATGCTTCGTTTGCCTCAGTGCATTAAAAACCAATGAATCCATTCATGGAGGCCTGGCATTGTTCACTTGTTCTTTAAAACGTTAAGACTATCAGCTTTCCCGTGTCAGAGGTGACCGAGGACACGCCTACTCCCCGTCGAGCTGCTGCAGCTATAAAC
>NW_009234841.1:0-1894 GCF_000690835.1 Fulmarus glacialis | reverse complement strand
GCCCCCGCCGCGATCAGCCCCGACAGCCGCTCCCACCCATCACCCAAACGTACTCCCACCCAAGAAATACCCAGCAACTGAATGTTAACGTTGCTTTAATTGAGGAACGATACAAAGCCATTCTTAATTTAAAAGTCAAAAACGCCAAGACACGTTCAGCTATCCCCACCCAAAGACGGCAGCAGCTCCCCGCCACACAGAAACATTTACAGCACAGGAAAAATTAACAAGTTTTTGTTAGAAAAAGAAATGGCACCATGTCCAGCTTCTGCAATTAATCATTTTATGTACATCAAGCTGCTGCTTCAAAAAATCTCAGACCGTTATAGTAGATGCCTGCCACAGATTAATACTTCGTTTGTAATTACATACCTGTGTCTTATCACAGCTGTACAGAAATTCCTGCATTTTGAAATGAAGTATGTAATTGAACGTGTGAAGAATGCTTGTTTTTTACTTGAGTCTGGTGCCTTCAGTCTGGAAGAAATGCAAAGAATCAAGCCCCCCTAGCTGTCCCAGTAGCAAAAGCAGAAAATGTGGTATTGCTGTAACTGACAACGCAGCCCTCCTGAACCTGCTCCATAAAGCTCTGGAAATTTACCCAAGACTTGAGGGGTTTTGTGCCCTGTATGGCAGGTTCTGGACAAGGAGTTCCTCAGCTTTGAAATACAGCCCAAAGTTACTGGTGAAACCTTGTGTTGTGGGTAATGAACATCACACAACCATCATCAGGATTTAAACACGTTATCAGCAGAGAGTCAAATCGCCCAAATCGGCTTTGTTACAGAAATTTTCTCAGTTACATCAGTAGTCAGGTACCTTCTGTCTTTCCTGATGGGGTATAACCTCCTATAAAAAAAAGAGTAAGTTCTGATTTTTTCAGCTGGGCTTCTTGACAGATTTTCTTTCCTTAAAATATGCTCCATTTCGACTACAAATAGAACAGAAAAGATCCCTAAAAGATATTTAAATATGAACATTCACATTAAACAACAAAATGGAAGTGGTGTGGAGAACTCTAAACAAACAGCAGGGAGATGAGTATCTAAAACTGCTCCTTTGGTTCACTGATCTTTCTCCTTTTCGGTAGCACATCCTGACTAGATGAGAGTTCAAAGCGATGAACCTGCCAAGGGAAAATAAATATTGCATTACAGGTCGCCACACTGTGGCCTGCTCCATGGCATTAGCAAGTTCAACATGGGAAAAGCCCACCCTGAACACGACAGCTGTGCGATGCATCTGGCTCGACCTCACCATTACCTGGTCCCTGCCCAGAGGTGCTAAGCCTGATGTAACATCTGGATAACTATTTTCTGGCAGAATTGACCCTCCCTCCAAATTATTGAAGGAGGGCTGGGATGTATTTATGCTGTAAGGGCAGGACCTCCGGTGTGTCAGAGCTTCAAGAGAATGTAATGAAGGCTGCTCCCTCCAGAGAGGCAACACACCTGCAGTCCAATTCCACGAGCAGCTGGGAGCCCACGCAGCAGCCCCAGCAGCAGAGCCAGCCAGCAGCAGGAGGGCTTTGCACCACAGCAGAGCGCCCCGTACCAACAGGAGAGGGGGCTCAGCACCACACAGGCTCGCCTTACTGAGTTAAATCCAATTATTTCTGACTCGTATACATGTGAAAAGATGAGAATTTAGCCTTTAGCGCTGCTGTGCTTTTGATTATTTAAAGCAACTGTGCTTTCTTTAAATTCTAGTGTTAAGTTCATTAACAAAACCTTTTAAAAAAGACAGATACGGTGATAGTGAGAAAACACAATGATGTTCTCTTTTTTTTTTTCCTTTATGTTATCAGTGAATAACAAGAAATACTGCATATGACCCTGGGGTTGGAAGTAAAAAAACTACCATACAATCATAGAATCATTCAGGTTGGAAAAGA
>NW_009234840.1:0-2789 GCF_000690835.1 Fulmarus glacialis | reverse complement strand
GGGGGGTGGGGGGAACTGTTGAGCAAAGTGAGATATTCAAAGTAAGATACTAGTACCGGCAAACAAGTAACCAGAGGTAAATTGCTACCTTACAGAATGTTATCAAATACATGGCAACCTTCTATAAAAGTTAGCATGTAACTGTGCCTCGGTGCAGTCATTTGCAAAGCTAGCTTAGCTCTAAGTTCTTTCCTAAAATCATGGATGTGTGTGGACTGTTAAAACAAGTGCAAAAATTATATTAAAAGCACAAAAAAGCATCCTTCCTCTGCTTTTGTAACAATACTGGTGATCACTGGAAAACAGCTTGTTAAAATAAGCATGCAAGTGCTACAATAAAAATCTTAATAAAGGGCACAAAATGTTCTAAAGTAGTTATAAATCAAGCAAGTTTGTCTGAGATTATACTTTGTATAGTATCAGAAACATATGCTCATTAAGCATTATTTACTTTACTTCATAAGGTCACTTCATTGCTGAGTACTAGCACTTTCATCACACCTCAAATGCCTAAGGTACAACGAAAATGCGCTTTACCCTACAAACGTGGTAATTCAAGATCTATGAACAAACAGCAAGTAGTATATTTTTCACCGGCCTGAGGTAAACAGGAAGTATAAGCTTCAAACTTTAGAGGCAAATTATCAAAAAAATAGTGCATTCAAATTGGAACAGTTTACATGTATAAGTCCCTTAAAATGGACGCTAAGCAAATCTGATTTTTTATATGACTAACCACTAACATTACTACATCTACTGGACTAACTGACCCAGAAAAAACAGAATGTTTGGAAAACTATTAAAAATGTTCAGAGAGTAGCATGCTGCTTACTTACCAACTGCTCAAGCACCCATCTCATTTTTCCAGTTAAGAAGATACAACAGGCTGGCAGATTTGGGAATTGATCAAAAAGGAATTTCTTGAAATAATTACGTAGCATTAAACCAAAAGTTTAAAAAAAAAAAAAAGGGAAAAACACCAAGAACGAACAACATGTACTACTGTCATGAACCACACATGATTTTATATCCTCTGGACTCCACAACACAGAACTGTGGCTGATACAGTGAAAAGCAAAAAGGCACAGATAAAAGGTACATTAGTTTATTTGAACTATGTAAACCAAGAAAGTTAACAGTTCAAAAACATTTTCCACAAAGAATCAGATTTGTAAACAGATGTACTGCTGCATTTTATTGAGCAGCAACCCATTTCCAAAATCTGCAGCATAAAATCTCCCTTTTAAAGGAACAAAATATTAACCATACATTGTCCCTCAGAAAGAGAAACACGTTGTATTAATTACTCCTGCAAGAAAAAAGGTTCAATAATCATTTTAAGTTAAGATAAGCTGCATAAAAAAACATGATGCAACAGCACACCACCACCTAGGCCCAATATCTACAATCTGCCATTAGCACTTTTTGCTGATGCCTAGGTTTTTAAAAATCCCATATTTTCTCAGAGATAACTTATCTTAGCTATTCCATTCACTGTTTAGAAAGGTAAACTTGCCTGTTCTTCTGTCTGCCATTATCCCTGCTTGACTCCCTGTAGGGCAGTTAAATGCATCTGCTCCCTAGCTTCCATTTTCTCTTCAGCAGGCATGTGACACAACAGACAATAGTGCTGGCAAACTGCTCAGAGAGAGAAAGCTTCTTTGGAATACCAGGATCTTGATAAACTCTAAAAACACCATCCTCCTGTGAAGAAGTAGGTATGCCAAGGTTTTGCCAGTCTGCAAAATAAAGCTGTGGCTAATGGCTACTAACCATGTGACCCAAGAAAGCAAATTTAAACAGTTCCAACTTAATAAAGTGCTGTGGTGTGAGTTTTGCACAACAAATCACAGAGAATCACACTCTCAACCCACAACTCATAGGTCTTAGAGAAAAAAAAATGTAAAAAGTAAGGCTTACCTCTGTGGATGCATTGTTAACACAGTGTTATGTCAATACTTATAAAACATGGAGGACAGGCTCTCAGTACTCAGGCAGAAAGGGCTTGGCACTTCAGCTTGATGATCTGTCTTCCTAATAAAAGCTAATCCCGGATTGGCTACTTTGGTAAATCTGAATGTAAAGCTTCAGGGGATTGGCTGAAACACTTCCTGAGCGATTATCTTTGTGCAGCTCTGGAAAGCAGGAGCCATCCTGTGCATAGAGAAGACAGGCTAAGCTAGGCCCGTTTCACCAAAAGAAACTTGAAAAGAAACCCCAAATGTGCACTCCCCCTATGAAATGCACAGATTTTCAAGCAGAGGGAACTGATCGCAAACTGTCTGCCTGAGCAAATGTGTCTCAACGTGCCATTACTGAAGGCATTTTGATTTTTTAAACCTGAAGGAGGAAGAGTTCACCCAGGTCACAAAAGCTATTCTTTATAAACATAAAGCTAAATTCACTTTGCTGGTGTTCTGCAATGTTTTGCACGGAGAAAGCAAGGCCACGGAAAGAGAGCAAAACATACCGAAAGTGAACATGCACAGGAGGGACTGAAATTAATAACTGAAAATTCTGAGAGAATTCTCCTATTCCTGAATTTAAATGTATTAACACCTACCGTAGCAACCATATAATGACAGTGTGATTTCTTTATATACTGTGATAAGCCGAGCCTTAAATAGGAAAAGCTTCATGTCTCATTTCCACAAAAACTATTATACAATTGCATGATCATAGAGGGTTGCTGCCACTCAGTGCATGCCCTCCCTGTTTATAAAAATGCTGCAGAGCATAACCAAAAATATCAGTATCACACCAGATACTGTACTCTCAAATCCCCCCCC
>NW_009234839.1:0-12443 GCF_000690835.1 Fulmarus glacialis | reverse complement strand
TTCTATGATTCTATGATTCTATATTTTTATCAACGAAAGCAGCAATCTCGTTAAAAAAATGCCGTAAAAACTATTGACTAGGCTTATGTTCCATGCAACCACTTTTTAGGCACTGAATCCTAAGTGGCCTTTCTGTTGATTTATTTAGAGCTGGTTAAAGTTACATGAATAATCTTTTTCTTTCTTTCTTTCTTTTTTGAATTTTGACACAATATTGGTGTTTAATCCGTTTTCTGGAATTTCCCTACTATTCCAGAATTTATTGTATTAGTGGGATGAGAAACTTCAGCCCATTCCTTGAACACCTTTGTGTAAAAATTGTTCAGGCTGACTGATTTTAGAATGTTTCTTTCTAATCAATATCCTACTTGTCCAAAAGATTGCAAATAAATTTGCCAGTTGTTTATAACCAGAGCTCCCCACTGATTGAAACATACTGTTCTACTAAAAATCAGCGTCAGATTATCGACCGCAGGCGCTAGATCCCACTTGTCAGAGTTAAATTATTATTTTTGCTTAAGTGAGAAGTTTTGACAGTCCATCTGGACAGAGCGTAATGTGAGCTGAATGATACCTTGTAGATGCTTTATTACCTGAGAATGAGGTCAAAATAAGTGGATCTGATTTTCGGACAAACACAATCAAGACAGTTGACCTTGCGCTGTAGTGAAAGGATCAGCTTTTCAGCTCTACTTGGTCGGTTTTATCTACTGATATAGAGGGGCTTGAGGACACTTCTTGATTGTGCACGAGACTTTTTCAAACAGCTACATGTATCATTTAATCAGAACTAACACTTAACATTGATGTGGTGTTTTGCCTCTCTAAAGCGCTGCTTTACTGCTTTTTTTATAAAGCATTCCTTAATAACAAGACCCCTCAGCAGAAGAGAAATGACTACCATTAAATTTGTATTATAAATGGAAAAAAGAAACTTAAGTCTATAGAGAAATTTAATGTCTCCCATCTCCTGACAAACCAGTGATATTTTCAAGTAAGATACATCAATTCTCATCTGAAACTGCTAGCAAACGAAGTCTCTCGATGTTAGCAGCCCTCTGTTTCAATACACCTATGACTGACAAAGAAGGCAGGAAGCATTAGGAATGAAATGAGGAAGTTATCAAATTATAAAGGAGTTAAAAGAGAAATTAAGACAACATTTATTATCTGTGGTCACCCAGTTATCTCTGTTTTCCAGCACCACTCTACTTATTCCAGCGGGTAGCTGATGGTACAACAACATTCCTTGCAAACAGTTTTTGTTAACCATAGACTCTAGGAAAGGAATTGTTTTGGACTAGCCTCTTGATTTATCCCTTTGTCAGAGCAGCTTATCTAATAGAACTTGCTAGCTTGCATGCCTTATTCTTAATTACATACAGCAAGTCTGGAAGCTGTACTGTGGCAGTGAAATTTTGCAGAGATGGTTTGCTAACTTGTCTTCACCTCAGCTCTAAAATCAAACCACTTTTTTTTTTTTTTTTATTCTACAGAACCTGCATTTTACAGATTTATGGAGGAAATCAAGACACAACAAAGATTCGAATTCCTAATCATTACCTTAGACCACTGGAGGTCTATCTGGAAGGTAGCGCAAGCTGCCCTAAGAGGGCAACGTGGAATTAGGAACAGGGACACTCCGAGAGGCAGAAGACCGTGCAGCCTCTGGCACCGCTGCTTTCCCAGAAGCGAGAAGGAAGCTGCAGGGCAGGAGGGGAGAAATTTGGGGTGCAGCACACTTTTGTGAGCTCGGTTTATGATAGTGTCTTCGAAGGGCTATTCTCATCCAGCACAACGCAGAGCAGCAGCGATGCTGTAAGATGCAGGACCGCTGGGTCAGAGCCTGGCTGAGAAGCAGGGGGAAGGAAACAAGACGTAATACAATTTTTTCTTGCTCTCCGTCATCCTTACTTCAGCAGCAAGAGGGTTAGTCTTGATATCCAACCTCTTTTAAATATAATTACTTTAATTTGTCTTCCTTTACAGATCAAATTTTTCTTCCAGAGAACAGCAGGTGCAGTGAGACTTAAAATAACTCCTCAAGTATGGAAGCTCTCAGATGTGTCACAGAAACACCTGGGGCAAAATTTGGAGGTCTCCTCATGACTGTTACCCAGCCCTTGGTCAGACTGGTCAGAGTCCTGTGAGCTAACTGGGATTTAGCACAGAATTATGGAGTACAACCAGGAAAGGAGTCTGATCTTAAATCATGTCCTGAGGACAGGCTTTCCACTCCTGACCTTGTTTGTTTGGTCTTTTTTTCCCCAAAAAACCTAATGGTTCATCTAAATGAAATGTATTTGTGTTTTATCTGACTTAGCTTAAAGGCTGACATTTACAAGATACAGGGCTAATAGTCTGAGCTATTTGAATTTTGCAGCTGCTAAGCACACACATGCAGACATACCCAAGCCTTTTTCCTCACAGCAGACAGCTAGGAGACCAAAGCTAGGTCAGGCTGGGAGCTGAGCAATGCAAGCTAATTAACAGTAATGCATAAGCAAATGGAAAAGGAATAGTCAAATGATTTAAAATCTAAAAAATGAGAAAACACAAAGAAGCCTTGGTTTCCTGAATTGAAATGCTCTTTTATTTTAGCTGCACTGAAATGTTCTTTTATTTTAACATCCATTACCTTCTTCTAAGAGGAAGAAATCTTACCTACAGGTCAAAACCAGAAGAGTCAGTTCTGTTTTTTCATGTAGCTCATTGACCCAATCAATTCTTCTAAAACATCTGGTTGTAATGACAGATAGCACTAGGAACTGCAACTAAGTAAAAACAAATTACATTTCAGCTTTATGTTTCACGTAAACGTTCCCCCACGCCCCAGTTATCTTACAGTTTGAGCATGAGGCTGTGAGAAAGCCAAAGATATCTTCATCAATTGTTCCCACATAATTCCTCTGAGCTGAAAGTGTTTCTCACATGGAAGTATAACTTCATCAGGAAGCATCTAGGGCCTTTACACATCAAAAGGTCATTCCACCAAAAATAAACATAAAGACACTGCCAGCTTAATGAAAGTTTACTTCAAATGCCATCCATAATTTGTCATCTATTTGTCAACTCTTAGTTTGCAACAAGAAAACACACACGTATCCTAAAATAAAACAAACCCTTCTGTTATGCCACACTGTTCCTATTTGATCATAGTCTAAACTCTGAAAAAACATTGGATGTGATCCCGCAGGGCTAACAGGAGCAAAATGTGATCTGACAAAATCAGTGAGCTAAATACACAAATAGACTGATGCAGTTTTGCTTTCCTGAAGCTAACAAAAAGACACTTTGAAGACCGTATCTCCGTCTTAACTGGAGTTGCTTTCAAATGCTTGGATGTTCACAGCGTCTTCATTTCTGTCGTTAAACTGAGCAAAAATAATCCGATAGAATATGATTCCCTGGACATCTTAACAGAAGACATCTGCTTGATGTGCAGTGAATGGAAGATGGACCAGGTCCTAATGTCCCTTTTGTTCATCTGCAGCTCTGGTAATCTTAATAAGAGGAGCCAATTCTGATACTCTTTTTTATTCAGGACTTCACTGAACATGAAGTTACAGGACTTAAGTTTCAAGAAATTCTTGCCAGATGTAGCGACAACTGTTACATTCTTTTTCCAAGTCAAACTATAAAACACAATAGCTGCTGTAACTTCAATCTATTGAAAATTTCCCACCACCTGGACCACATAATGATTTTCTTAAATCTGTTTATCACAATTACCCCAAGCTTTGATTCTTGCAGTTCAAGCATTTATTGCACCAAAACCATGATGCAGAACTGTGTAAGATATGCCTTTATTTGCCTGTTCAGAACCAAAAGAGATGTTATTCCAAACTATTGACATAAGACTTTTTAAAAAAATGTATGTGTCCATTATGCATATTTCATAATCACTCAACATTTTTATGATAAATGATGATAATGATGATAAATGATGATGAACAAGAATATTGTACGAGGTTCCTGTGTCTTCTTTACACTCTCATTGATTGTGCAGTTAAAACACCATTTCCTGTCCCATGAATACACCGTGCTATGAATGTACAACCTTGCATCAAAAACTCTTACAAAGATTTTGTTTCTAAGACTTTAGTCTTAGAACAGGCAAAAAGAGGAACTGCGTGCACAGACAACTGTGTATTATAAAAACAGGATAGGGATTCTGTGCAAAATTCACCTGGATATTCTTTGACTAGTGAGTGTGTAAACCTGCAACCTGAAATTCTCTTCATGTATTTTCTTTTGGGAAATCTTCTAGCTGCATTCATGTTAGAGAAAAAAGAAAACTATATAAGATATATTTGTCTAGACACTACTAGATTACAGTATCCCACACTAAGTGTGTATTCAGTACAAGGGCTCAGTCATGCAAGAGTCTATCTTTTAAACTGTTTATTACCCTACTGAGCCTTGCTGCCTGCTTGATATTGCTGCACACTTTGTGTGCTCAGTTCCCTCTCTTGCAAGTTCTTCCTGGATGTTCAGACTTGGCATTGCTCCCAGTGAAGATGTGGAGCTAAAAAGCATGGTGAAACATGCAGAACTTCAGCCTCAGAACTTGGTTCTGCTCCCATTGATTAAAGCAGTGGAGGGTTTTGATGTCTTGAAAAGAAACTCATCAAACACATGGAGCACACTCACCTTCTTACAGGAGATAACCTTTACAAACACCATTAACATTAAAAATGTGGCTGTGCTTGAGTTTATCACAGAAGGATTATTTGGTCATTTCTAGTCTCTCTTCCTCTCCCAAGCTCCTGTTAACATCTCCACTGAGCAAAAATACCATATTGCGTGGCGGGGCTATGCCCATGCTGATTAGCCAGCGACCAGCTGGCATCTTTCCTTTGCAGGAGATGTTCGTATGGGTTTCTCTCCTCTGCCCAGCTGTTGATTTCCATGGAGTGTATTGGGATGCAATTGCTTTTGCAACATTCTTCCAGCTCAAATTTATGGGAAAGTGGCCATGGGTTCAAAGGAGTGACTGACAGACAGGCAGCAGGATTACATAAACACCTTTTTGTTGGGACCAGGCTAAAAAAGAAAAAGAAGCTATTCAAAAGGGTCCAAGGAATTAAAACCAAAACAAACAAACAACTTTCGCATCAGAATCTGCTGCCTTCTTAAACCCAAACTTTTCTCAGGACTATGAGCTTTGATAGTAAAATTTTCAGACAAGGGAAAAGACAGAAAAAGCACATGCAATGATCTCATAGTATAGAGCTCAACTGGGCTGTAAGAAATAAAGGTTAAAGTCTCTGATTTGGGTAAGAGCCAATTGAAGCACAATCCAGTGACTGCCCTAAGCATGGGATTATTCTGGGATGATATTCTAATTTTTCTACACAAAGATAAAAAAGTAAAGATTTCCTTCTCAGGGAAGACCACTGACAACTAAGAAATCTCAAAAGGGTTTGTGGGATGGAAGCAGAAGACCAGGGCAGCAGATACGTTCTCTGGCTCATACATCTTGCCAAGGCAGACTATTTTGGCAACTCAGGATTTGCTGAAAACTGGAAGTGATCTAGTCCAGCTAACTGCCAGGCCACATTCCCAGCACCAGGGAACAAAAGGAGTGCTGTGCTGTCCTAAAGCTTAGCAAGAATCTTTCCATGCCAGCACAACCCTCTGGAAATCAGATCCACTGGTTTTGTGTTTTGCACCATCTGTAATTTTTTTTAATAGAGGTGATATTTAAACCACAGAAGAATACAGACTAGATGATGTTCAGCCAAAAATAAAATAAAATAAAATATGAGAATATAGAAAGATATGAGGAAATTTGCAATATGCACTTAGAAACAAAAATCTAGTTTTACAGTGCCTTGGACTATTTAGAAATATAAACACTGGGAAAGGAAAACAGCCTTGTTCTGGTTAAAAGGAGCTAAAGATTGGAAACAATCTTTTTAGCTACTATAGACCAGAATTTAGGGGTGGGGGGGAAGATTGTTATCACCATTTATAATAACAGCAGTTCTGCAAACTAACATAAGCATCACCTAACCTTCTGTTTCAGAAAATTGGTGAAGTTTGGAAAGTATTCCCCTACTGCTGCAATGAACTACAGGTTTGACGCATTATCCAGGTTTCAGTCTTCCTCAGTTCTGACTCAGCCAGTTGAGCAGAAGTGGAGTCCCAGGTTTCCTACCTCTCTGCCCTATCAGGCATTACTGACCCTTGAGCAGGGATGGCAGAAGAAGATAATACGTGATCAAGAGCTAGAGATTACAGTCCTCTGTTCTAATTTAAGAAGGAAATTAATGACAGTTCAGATTAATCTGCAAGATGTGGAGTGCAGCGTAGCGGAGATGTTTCATTCTATGTCCCTGTTGCAGGGGTAGGATGCTGCAGGAGACAAAGCTCATCGGTAAGAGCAGTAATCACTGAGCCATCCTATCCAAATTCGCATGTGAACTTGAGTCGGAGCCACTGCTAGAGATGGGATGTTTACCCAACTCCATTAGCAAAGAAATTAGAGGAAAATGATTATAATGAGTAGGATTCACTCCTCTGATCAGTAGAATTTTATAAATGCCTCCTCTGAATGTTGTTTTGTTTTTTTCAGGAGTATGCAGACTAAGATTTTCTGCTTGGATTTCCTTACTGCTGAAGACTGTATTAAAATTCACCACGGCAAAACTCACTTTTTCATAAGTATACCTACAAGCATGGTTTTGTATATAATTTCATCTTCTGAAAGTTATTGTGCAAGTGAAGATTTGTCCTGACTTCTCGGCTAGTTCAAAGCTCAGCACAGACAAGGCAATGTTCTCCGTTAAAATAATATGTACATTCTGTGTCACCCAGGAGTTTTAGTTTTGCCTGCTCATTTGCAGCATTGAATAGATGTGTAAATGTCTACATTGATCAGATAGCTGATTCAACTAGTAATGCTGTCCAAAAACTCTCCACCTCACATCTGCCCATCCTGCCGATAAAACTGTCGAACCCTGACTGATGGATTTCCTACGTAGGTAAATAGCAATAATGGTAGTGCAGCCGCGGTGTAGCTTTGGTGGGGGCCTGGAGCGAGAGCTCAGCTGGAAGCAGCTCCCAAGAGAGAGGGGGGAGAGGCACTAATGCTTCTTCCAACTTTTTTCAGCTGCTCTTATCAGTGAGCCAGCCTTGAGCAGCTAACTACACTTCTAGAAGTGGAGGGGTTGCATTCCTGGCATGGACCCAAAGAGCTCTTTGTATGGCTAGGAAATGCTAGCACTTCCAAAGCTGAATTCCCAGGCAGATGCTGCTCCAAGAAGGAGAGCCAGAAGGAGGGGCACTAATGCTTCTTCCAACTTTTTTCAGCTGCTCTTATCAGTGAGCCAGCCTTGAGCAGCTAACTACACTTCTAGAAGTGGAGGGGTTGCATTCCTGGCATGGACCCAAAGAGCTCTTTGTATGGCTAGGAAATGCTAGCACTTCCAAAGCTGAATTCCCAGGCAGATGCTGCTCCAAGAAGGAGAGCCAGAAGGAGGAGAGACTTTTTTTTCCCTCTTAGTCTGCTGCTGCCTTTGAGACTCCAGTGTGCCAGGGAGAAAGACAGAGATGCTATCAGCTGTGCATCTGCTTCTTCAATTGAAGGGAATAAAAATATTTTGAAGGGATGATTAGGGACAGAGTACTGATGTCATTAAATCAGTTGCAGTACCCACAGAAACTGGAGAAATAATTCTGCCTCCGTATGTGCCATATTCTGCGACTGCTTATAAAAGGATCAATTTACTCATGGAAGAGGGTTTTCAAGTTCTCTTTTCAGTTGTTTTTCCCAGCCTCTGTACCGTGCCTGCTATTGGGCACAGTCAGCTCTGGAAATGGTTCTTTTTTGGACCGAGAATTGCTTGTAAACCTTGAAAAAGTAACCCAGATGTCCCAACACACATTCGGGTCCTTGCAGCCTTGAGCACAGACGAGCAGTTTATCCACTAGGTGGAGGCCTGTAAGTACCGATGGGTGATGACCGCTGCAGCAATTAAAAAAGCCGGCTGAGATTGACTCTAATTCATTCTCCTGATTTCTAACGAAGTAAGGCAAGGTTATCCTGCTTCCTGGGTAGACCCTGACACTTCTTACACCAAAGAGCTGTCTCCTTAGGCTTCTGTCTGACTGACTCAAGAAGAACAGGGAATGGTCAACCAACGACAACTATTTTGTAAATATTAATTTAGCTTACATATGCCATTCATAACATATTAGGCAAATGAGGAGCTCTAAAAATCCAAGTTGTCTTCTGCTGCCTATGTTCTGGATTGAATTTTGCTTTGTCTGCATACAGATCACAGAAATTAAAGCTGGTTTTGCTGTGTTCACAGCCAGATTCGCTCCCTGATTTAAGGCAGGTTGCATTCCAGGTGGAGATAAAAAGGCAAAAGAAAAAAAAAAATTGTACTGGAATTAGCTTCTGGAGCCTTTTTCAGCTGAAAAAAATCTGAAATTTGGAAATCTGAGTATGTGCTTTGTGAACGCCCAGATTTAGTGTAGTTCCACTGTGATTGCAACAGGTATGTTTAAAAAGCTTTTCTCCATTTAGACAGTACACTTAGCCTCTATTTTCTCATTAAGGTTTTGCATTTTCTGTTAAAGTTCATAGGAACTATATTTATCTATCAAATAATTTGCATACTATTACTGTAACTCCAATAAGCAGATGACATGGTCAAGCTATATGAACCATACAATGTCTGCACCGGTACAGCAGTCAGCGTGAGATCAGATGGGTATCTATCTACTTCAGCAGCAGTTACACTAAATTCTGTGCCAAACAAACATTGAAAATCAAGTCAAAGGCAGTCTGTAGCGTAAGTGGCAGATTAGTACAAGATTATCAATTACTGTGCATCTTTCATTTTCTGAAATATAGAGCCCAATTGTATCAGTGGCTCTTTTTTTATACTGTCGATACAAACAAGTCCACAACTCTGAACAAACCGTGAAGCCAAACATCTCCACTTCTCTGGTTATAGTTAGCAGAGACTCTGTAGTTGAGACTCTTTTGCTTTTAGCTGAAATGATTTGTACACCTGGAGTAGGATATTCAAAATGCAACCAGTGAAGTTCTGGACTATTCATTATTGATACTCTGGATTTGGATGAAACATCAGGCTGGTAGATTCATCATGTCTTTTGAATCTGAAGATTAAGAAACTCTGTGTGCTTGCTGCATTTATTAACAGAGCTTTCATATGACTCAATCTTAAATGCATCCAGCAGAGAACTTGGACTGACGCCTGCTTAGAAATACAGCACTAGACGCATGCCATATGCATCACTTACCCACAGGTTAATCAATAACAGCTTTCTACAATACCTGATCTAGAACAAACATTTCAACTCACGATCTTGATTAATAGTGCCTTTTCTGTTTAGGTGACCTGCTAAATTGCCACGGGTACGCAGGAGGTAGAAAGCCAATTTAGACCTTACCGCAAGACATGTTGTTTCCTGACACACCAGAGATATCTACTTGTTTATAGAAAGAATAACAATTATATTGTTACAACAGTGCTGCTTTGTACAACCTGAGCTAGAGCTGGAGTGCATCTAGGAGGGAAGTCTCTGCAGCAGGACAGTCCACACAAACATGCCCGACCATCTTGGACAGATCTGTAACCAGAGACCTCGTGTGAACTGTAGATGAAGCAGTTCACCTCTGCAGACATTGACTGATCCATCCACCAAGGGAGATGCAGCAGCAGCATGCAGTGAAGAATCTCCCCAGGGTGGTCCATACTCTGCCTAGCTAATATGCTGTCCTGAGGTTTCTGGAAAGTAGCCGTACCTACAGACTCAAGTAACCACAGGCCATCGTGTAACTCAGAAGCTGAGGCCAATTCTTTCTGCGGTTCTAAGGTCAAAGTTGAGAAATGGTGCAATTGATGGCTTGAGGAAGGAATGGCTTTGCTTTGATTTGGGGTCCTGGGTTGTTCCTTGGAAATTCAGTTGTGCATACAAGCCCAATAATTTTCTAGCTGGTTTACCAAGAATCGGCCCATTTTCAAGACAAAGAAACACGTGAAGACCCTGTAGAGTTTATTAACTCTGGGTAACTACAATTACACAGTTTCTAGTTGTATTGGAACACCCTGGAGCAAATGCTGAGACCAGTACTCCTGGGTGTGCAAAGCACTGTGCAGACAGGCACCCAGAGAAGTCAGGAGCGCTGTGTTTGCACCTGTATGAAGAAGACAAAAAACAGCAAATACTTCTTGATTGTTTTCCCTTCTGAAATAGAATATATAGACCTTGAGACTGGAGTCTCATCTGAGATTAGCCAGACACTACAGAGACTTACTTATCTGAATAACAAATTTTCCTGAACCCAAGATTTTTGCTTGGCAGTATTCCCTGCACGAGCATTTTCATATATCATCCTGATCTGAAATATGGCTAATGCCAATATAAACTAGAAGCCATATTGCCTCAGGGTTGCAGTTATGGCCCAGCGACAGCACAGTACAAGAGAACAAAAAGTGAATCCCTGTACTGCTGTCCTGTATAACCTACCCAGCTGTGAGTCCTTTCACCTTCACAAGAAACCAGGCTAAAACCTACCTGTCAAGGAAGACAATTTAATTAACAGAAAAAGCATGAGGTCTAGCCAACTAAATTCAATCACTAAAATGCTTTTCCTTCTCAGCCCAGACTGCTCTCTCTCCAGCTGGATGCTTGTCCACCCATGGGTTTCTTTCCTGCAGCAGCTCAAGTGAATCCTGAACCACTAGTGCATGCTAATTTCTGTGCAATATAATCCCCTCTGTTTCTTAGCAGGGCGTGCCCTCACAAAAATAGCTAACTTAAGCCTGTTAGATACCCCTTTGAATTTCCCTTTTATTATTTTTTCACCTACTTGCTGACCTTATTCGTTACCTCTGCTGAGTATATGGTTAGCTGTCAGCTGCAGCAAAACAAAGGAACCCCATTCTTCATGTCTCTGTTTACACTCTACCAGCTACAAACCCCATCTGTATCACTTCCTCAACTTACAAGAGTAATTTTCCCGCACGACCTTTTAACATCTGTGTCCCCTGTGCCTGAATCAGCTGCTTTTGTTGATTTGGCAAAGACTCTGGCATATGCTACAGAGGACATATGGTGTAAGCATGCCTTTCTGTGATGAGACAGAGAGTGAAATTCCTCTGCAGATCTCTGCAGATTGGAAGCAGAACAAATCTCTGATGTTATGTTTTTTGAGGCAACTGCTGACATTAGTGAGGCTGAGCAGAGGTCTTATGTCACTGAGAGAGCATGAGACGTATCATGCTCCTACCTCTGGTAGGAGGTAGGAGATATGTCCAGGGATAGGCACCACAGTCCAGGACTGATTGTGAGATGCGCAAGGTGCTTGCTGCTTGTTGCTGCAGGAAACAGGTAAATCCTGATGATAATACAGACATCTGAAAGTAAATGCTCTGGAAAAAAAATGATCCGTTCACAAGACTTATGAGTCAAACGCACACAATGAGGACAGAAAACCGGGTCTGTGATGGACCACAGCGTGGTTCTGAAGGTGAGGGATGTGCAGGATGGAAGAGCTGCCCCAATGAAGGAGCAAGTTTGAGCAATTATTAGGTTTGCCAGCGTGATAAACGAAACCCACCCTGTCAAAAGATGAATGACTATCAGCACCAAGCAGTATCGCGAGATCTTTGATCCTGCCCCAAGCAGAAGGAGATCCTGACTGTCCCCAGGGGTGTGAACAGGCAGGTTTTTCTGAAGTAAGAGATACTTCTGTAATGAGCATCTGTCTCCGAGGAATGCATACCTTGAATTCCTTGAAGCTTTGCAGCAGGTAACGTCTGCACTTGCAGGACATTGTGCATTCAGTCTTCTACTTAAAGTAACTCTCAATAGGCATCTGCGGCTGCTCGTGTGACTGTCAGATGACTACGAGTGGTGTAATTGTGAAGTACAGTTACCTCAAACTAAACATACTGAGTGCATGACACGCTGATACAGCACCCGTGGAGAAAGGGATGATTTTAAAGCTCACAGACACATGCTTTGCCTTTAGATGTGTTTCTAAGTGAAACAGACACGTATTTGCAAAGAGCTTAGAAAGTTCAAACCAGCTGAATCTGGAGAACAAAGCCTGCCCACACCCTTTTTTGGGAAGAAACACTATTTTTGTTATTTGTCCATTATAACCTCGAATTATCAGCCACAAGGCAAGGAGCTTTTGGGGAGAAGCTTCGCGCTTTTGCTCGCTGCACGGGGCAGCAGGAAGGAGTCAAGGGGCGGTCATGCCCCCGCCGGAGGACGCGTTCAGTCTGTGGGAGCGCTGTGGCTTCCCCACGGACGCGGCTTGCCCGACGTGCCTGCACCAGACTTAGAGCTGCAGCAGGGACTGGGCTGAGCAGAGGTCCCGGAGCCTGCACCGAGCGCTGTCCCGGTGACCGGCCCTGCAGAGCGAACCGGGCACGCCCGGTCCGGTCCGT
>NW_009234838.1:0-27865 GCF_000690835.1 Fulmarus glacialis | reverse complement strand
CCAACCTTAATGATTCTATGACACTATGACTATGATAGCTTTCTATTGCAACTATTCTATTGCCATGGATCTTGACGTATTTCTTACATCTTTAGACACTTTCATAAATGTCATCTTTAAGATACATGAAGAATTCTTTTACAGTGGAGAAGACCAGTGATCAGTGTATATTACAGCTTTCTGTGCTGCAGAAGCTTAATTTTATAATTTTTTAAATACCTGAATTTAACCCTTTTAAGAATTTGGAAACTTTCACATAAGTCTTCTTTCTCTCATACTGTTTCATTTCCAACTCCTGAGCATTTCTTGGCTCCACTAAGATCAAAACTGTTGATAAATGAGATAAGAATTTAAGACCTGAAAGTAAAGATTCTAAACTTAACTCACACCAAATTTGTGATTTTGTTGTACTTGAGGATGCTTGCTGTTCTTCTGCGAAATACGCATCTAATGAATTCTAATGCATGTGCCTTTTCAGAATGGTAGTAACAGGGGTGGTAAGGAGGTGAGGATTGATTGGTGGAAACTCTTTTCAAAACCAGGAAGTTTGATAATGTTATGATTTCCAAAACATACAGGTAAAGTATTTAATGTGCAAAACTAGTCTACATGGTTTGACAGTAAGTAAGTTTTGTCGTAGAATAATTACATTATTCTATACTGTTACATAATTACAGACTTAATGCCAACATGAATATACAGTGTAGTTTTTGTGTAGAATTTGCTAAAGATAGGTGGAAATCTTACCTACTTCAGTTACAAATGTGATGTTTGTGAGAATGCATTGTGCAATACTATGCTAAGAGCTAATCCAGATTCTGCAGCTGGGTGTGAAGCTTAGGGGAGTAGCAGTTTGAATTATACATCAGCTGTAAATCTAAGCAAGTTTGTGAAACTACAGGAGTTTGATACTTGATATTTTCAAGTAGTCAGTGGAGAAGAAAGACCTAGAAACATAAACTCCCATCTGGATTCTCAAACATTTACCCTTTCCTACAGTGGAAGTGCTTGCAGTATAGTGCACGTCTACTCAAGGTCATTTTAAGCTAATTACTTTTAATGATGGAATACTCTAGCTATGGCAAAATGGAAGTTAGCTTCAGCTTGCAGTCTTGAGTTGGCTCTGATATTTGTGTTAAGCACTTTCCTGTCAAAAATGGCAACCCTAAAAAAATCATCTAATCCATCTGCCTACTCAGGGTGGAATCAGCCAGTCTTGTGTCATTTATAATACATGTTCATCTGATCTGCTCTTCAAGGCCTTCCCTAGCAGTGAATTTAGAAGTCCACAGGGGAATGTATTTAACTGTTTGGCTTTACCTTATATCTTATCTGAATTTTCCTGTTGGATTTTAAGCCAATTACTCTTGTTCTTATCACTCTGGTCATGCAGAACAGGCTGCTACCTTTCTCTTTTAACATTTCTTTCTGTCATAGAAGAGTTGTTTCCCTGTTCAGTCAATTCTTAAGGTTAACAACCACTGCTCGTTCAGTCTTTTCCCATAATTCCTGTTTTCTAGATCTCTTGATTGTTTTTACTGATTTCCCCTAGCTGTTCTATGTGTGACTGATGTCTTTGTGCAAGTTTGGTCAAAAGCTAGACATTAAAATTCCAGGTGCAGCCTCATTTGAATAAGGAGGAGGAGTTCTTTTGTATAAATTCTGGGATACCTATACCTCACAATCCAGTATTTCATTTTCTTGACAGTAAAGGTATTGACTTGTGTTAAATTTTTGAGCCAGTGTAAGCCCTTAATCCTTTTCTGTGGATCTACTTCCTGGCCATTTTTTCAGAATCGTGTTTGTATAGTTGATCTTTCCTTCCTAGTAAGAGGATTTAGCATATGCCCTTCTGGAATGATATCCAAGTTTTCTTCACCAAAATTATTCTGAATTTTAAGCTTGTCTTCGGGTGAACTTCTGGTTAGTTTGGTGTTTGGAGATTTAGTAGACATACTTTCTATTCTGTCTTCCTAAAGACACTAAAAGCTCTGAAAAGCACTGGTCCATTTGATAAAGAACCATTACTGGCTATTCTGAAAACAATTTCTTAGCAGTTCTCCATTTACTTGATAGTAATTGTTTTCATTGTTTGCTTCTGAGACTGTTGTGTGAGGCCAGGTCAGAAACCTTGCTAGTCAAGATGGTACATATACTACCCCTTTTTCAACATGGCTTGTTATTCTGTTGAGAAAAATTAGTCTCTCTCCTCCTCGCTATTGAATTGTTAAGCATGTTCTCACATGAGCTAAGTTAAAGCTAAGTCAGATTGCTTCACAGTGCATTACAGTCACTGTGTAGCATTACTGTGACTCTATTGTATATTTTAACTTACACTTTCAGGTGGACTTGAGAGTATGTTGAAACAAATGCAAGTGTAGGAACTATTAATACTTTTTAGACTCTTTATTCAGAGGAAATATATTATAGTGTAACAGTGCTTATGCAGGTTCAGAATAAAAACTCCTTTCCATTGGGTGGATACTGAAATCTAAGTCAAGTTTTCTGAGTTTTTTCATGATCTCTGTGTGTGTGTGTGTACTTTTTAACTATATAAACATATAGAAATGTGGTAGATAGTTTATGAGCATTTGTATCTTGTGGCTTTGTCACTGTAACTTGTAAGGTAACAGTATAGTGCATATTGCATGAAAACTTTGAATTAATAATTTCATGTTAACTTGGAGGCCGTGAACTACTTATATCAGTAAAACTGGAAAAAATAGAAGAGCCAGTAAGTTCTGAACTAACAATGGTACTTTAATTCATAAGACACACTTTTACTCGTGTTCTGTATCATGCCACTCTCCAAAGGTAACTATAGATACTTCTGGTTTTTATTGCAGTGTTACAGAAGAATGAGATTTATGTACCAGCAGCAAGGGATGCCCCTCATTTTTTATTCTGCTGTGGCTGCTGTTACAGCTTTATAGCTATCTTCTTGTGGGGTTTTCTGGAGAAAACCTTTGCATTTCTGACTAACAAGTTGGTTTCATAATATCAATATCCAGTCCTCAGCTGTCTCTCTTTCTTTGTGTGTCTTGGGGAAGTTGACTAGATCTGTTCTTTTCTAAGGGGTTTTGCCTCAATCAGCGGCCACAACTGGGACTGTGGAGATCCGCTACCTGCTCCTTTTCAGTTAGACCCTGACCCCTCTGTTGATATACCCAACGCTGAAGAGTCTAGTTAAGGTCATGGCAGATCCCCACAGGATCTGCCATACACCTCAAGGTCTGTATGCCTGCATGTATACTGACCAAATATGGTCAGCTCCCTCCTTGCTAGGAGGTCAAGTGCCTGAGTTTGGAAGCAGGAGACGAAATAATTACAGAAGCCAAACCTGTGGACATTCACAGTGTTCAGTGAGATTGTGCTGCAGCCCTGAACAATGTGTAATTCAGTAACAGCCTCTCAGGGAAACTGTAAGACACAAACGGACTTCATCACTAGCTGTCGCTGCAGCCTGCTGTTGTGTAACTGTTGGCATGACAACCATATTTCCTAAAAAAAAAAAAAAAAAACAAACAGCAAAACCAAAACAAAACAGGAAGGAGGAGTTTGCTTCCGGATCCTACGAAGCATTTATGTTCTGGAAGTATTTCATGCTGTAGCAGATTCTATCCCTGCACCACTTCTAACAGGACTGCAAAATACTTTGCTGGATCCCATGGCAGATTATTTTCTAGAGGGGTCATCTACTAAGAAGTCCATTGCTTAGGGCAGGCTTCAAGAATGAGATGATTTGTTTGAGTAGTTAAAAGACTCTCAAGACGGTTGCACCTGGATTCAGCTTCTTACTCAATTTCATTGCTGGCTAGGTGACATAAATAAAGTTTTATTCCCTAGTTCTGCAGTTCATTTGAAATAGCTTTGCATGTTGGCCAGGAAAATGTATTTGAGTCCAAAATAAGCAGTGTCTTGTTTACCTCATGCAGGCATGCAAAAGTCAACTATTGTGGACTACTTGTTTTGCTGATCTAAAAATTGTAAGTGAAATTCAAGCATTTGGTCTGTAATTAGTCAATCTTACTTAAATTTGAAGAAAACCAGTGCTGGCTTTCATATATACAGAATATCTGGTGAATACTGTTTAACATAATCGTGACATAAATTTTATTTGCTTTTTTGTTTATGTTTACTAACTAAGGTACAAATGTTGTATAATAAATCAAACTACCTAGCAGAAAAACGTCAGGCATGTTTTCAACTGTTTTCTCATCAGCTGGAACTTTACATAACTACTTGATTTTACAGTGTCTCTTATGGTCTGTTAAAAGTTAGGTCTGGCATCAGAGGTAGTAAAGCTGGGCCAGTTTATTACTACAACTTGACATAAATTACTAAAAGTTTTTGAGTTACGTTTGTGTTTTCTGAGAGAGCTTCACTTCTATGCATATACCTTTAGAATCAATACTAAGAAGGTATTTTAAGATGTTTTGTAAACTGTGATGGTGGAATTTGATCTCACAATACTCTTTGTTAGATACTGAAATAGCTGTGTGGAAAATCAGCATTACATTCAATAATTGTTTTAGCTTCACTTTTCATCTACTGGTTGTTATTTTTTGTTGTAATGGAGGTTTTTTATATAGTCTATATCGGAGGCTGAGATTCTGTGAAGGACGAGAAAAGAAATAATCTTTTACCCAGTGCATAGTTTATCTGCATAGTTGATGTACATGATATCTCTCCACCCCTGTTTTTCTGTCTTCCTTACTCCTCTATACCATTTCTGGTTACAATTGCAAAGTTTGCTGACTTGCTGCTAAATCTGTTTAACAGTCGATTAAGTGAGTATTTGCCCAGGGCTTTTGAAGAAAATTGCATTCTGATCTAAACTCTGCTCTGTAGTATTGAATTGCAGATCCAATTGAATTTGTTAAGCGGTAGGGGAAAACAAGTCACATTTAAAAGACTTTGTCACTGGAGGCTTAAAAAGTCCACTGTCCCAGAGTGTTGTCTATTTTGTGACCAGCAATCATCAGGATGCCCCAGGTACTATTTTTTAATGTGCAAGGTGAGGCTAAGTTTTATGCCAGTGGAAGCTGTTTTCTTGAAGGATTGGGAAGTCAGACATGACTTTAGGGCCTCACAAAGCCAAGCCATATTTATGTTCTGAGTATTACTATCTATCATTCATGCCCTTTTCGGGAAATTCGGTTCAGAATATGTTTAAGAAAAGGGAAAAAATGGCTACTTTTACGTTGCAGTGAAATTAAAACCAATGAAGCAGTTTAGATGAAAGGGGCTTTTTTTGACTTTTGATACATAAGAGGGAATTTAAGTGCATCTACCTGATAGCTTTGGTTCTCTATTTTGGCAAGATGGGTTGTTAGTTTATAAAGAAAAGAACGTGATTTACACTCTGGATATCTTCCTCAGAATCTGGAGGCAGGATTGATAGTATTAATTTTGGAAACTAACAAAGTAGTTTCAAAGTACTTTGAAATGCCTCTTAGATATTTGAGAGATATTCTCAGTAAGGCAGTTTTTAGTGTTCCAGAAATAGTTTTTGTGTGAGAAAGACCTCAAGTCAGGAAATCTGAACAGCTGTTTCAGAGGAATACCTGTCAGTAAAACATCTTGCCGTATTTTCATAGGATTCTTTTTTTTCAGTCTGTGGTTTTGTCCATATGATGTTACATGTAAAGTACCATAACAAATATTAACATAGTTTCGATTGGAATTGTACATATATTTCCCCCGGAAAACATGAGAATAATAGTGTCATATAAACACCTTTCTCTATTTTCAAAAAATGTGAGTAGTGTTGTTAACATAAGACTAAAATAAACTACATTTTCTTTGAAATAGCTGTACCAAGTTTATATAGCCTGGCAACCATGAGTTAAAACTCTGGGTTACAGGCTTTGTTATATTATTACTGTTTAAGTGCAAAATTTTGCATGACTAAATTAGGCCCTGTGGTTAAGATGCCTGAAATAGTCTTCATGTGGAAGGTCAAAATTCAAATCAACTTCCAAAATTGAAACACAAGCAACTATTAAATGCTTCACAAAATCCACAAAAAAAGAAAGTCTGCATTAAAAGTTTGAAACATTACTGTTGCTAGGGGCATTTGGCAACGGAAAGAGAAGCAGCAAACATTTTAATACTTGGGTCCACTGCATTGTTACGTTCTCTGACATGCCTTGACAGTAATGTTGATAGGTCATATGCAGTAGGTGACCTTTTGTCCCCTATCAAACTTTTGAATAGAGGCAATAAATTTTCTTATGTTGATTTGCATTTATGACATGGGTAGGAAGTTATCCATACCCTTCCAAGTGCATATTGTGGCCAAAGTATTTATTCACTCTGCAAAAAGTGAAGCATGTAATCATTTGCCTTGTCATCAGTAAAGTGCCATCTTCTGAAGGCAGACCTGAGCAGGTGATGGGAAGCTTCATGCTGGTGTTTTCCACGCAGCAGG
The DNA here is from genome assembly GCF_000690835.1 of Fulmarus glacialis. Taxonomy (NCBI): domain Eukaryota; kingdom Metazoa; phylum Chordata; class Aves; order Procellariiformes; family Procellariidae; genus Fulmarus; species Fulmarus glacialis. The sequence goes on along the minus strand of NW_009234838.1, from coordinate 21,432 downwards.
CAGACAGGCAAAAGTAATCCTTTTGAAGGATCACAGAGCTCTGCTGCTTCTATAGACACCCACAACTTAAATGAAAGCCATTTGTCTCTTCTTGTATGTAAACAAGTAGGGAAGTACTAACTTAGCAAATACGGAAGAATAGGAAAGTGTCAGACTGAACTTCTCAAAAATTACTCAGCCTATCCCTAGGCATGTTGTGAGTGGAGGGCCTTAGGTAGCTAGCACCCTGAGTCATCTTGAAGTACTCGGCTTGATGAGTAGAATGGTGTGTTTCTAGCAGTGGAATTTTAACTTTAGAAAAGGAAAATCTTACAAAAGTTTTCCAGTAATCATAACGCTGTAATTTCATCCTGTACTGTGAAATTGTCGAGTTTAGAGTGTTACAAATTACAGTTTAATAGATATTACATATTCTTTTCAGTTGCATCTGACAATGTAATAAAATATTTTTAGCTGGATTTCAAACTCAGAACCATAGGACTTTGTTGCTGCTTACAGCCTTGCTTTGGTTTTTCGTATATGCACTTATGCTATACTATACATTATTCTGTTGAGAAATTTCACTTCCTCTTAAGCCTCATTGTCTTTCCAAGAATCTTCTTTGTATTCTTCAGTTAGTCTTTGCTTAGGTAATAGTTTTTGCTTGTAAGACTGTGACTTGCATTGCAGTTTATCCCAGAAGACCAAAAAGGTCTGTTAGACAGATACTGTTCATGTTAGATTTTTACTTTTACGCTGTGATCCTCATATTAAAAGGTCAAGCTCTACTGTAAGTCCTGCCACAGTCTGATAACTGCAGCTTTAGAAGCATCCTGAAAACGTGGAACTCACTCCATCATTGCTAGAAGTTAGCCTCACAAAACGTTGTATTGGTATAAAATACATAAAAGATATAAGATATAACTTAGCTTTTCTCAGCAAGTTGTCCAAAGTTTGACTTAGTTTCATTTCATGCTATCTTCCTCCAAATTCTGCAAAGTTGTTAAAAAACTATATTTGAATTGTCTTAAATGGCTACCTCCTACTATTTATTCTTTAAATACAGTCTATTTCTATGAGTAAAATTTTTTCCTCTGTCAGCACAGGAAGTGAGTAATCTAATCTCTTGCCATATATTTTCTCATATCATACTCTCTTAACATTGCATACTTCCCATTCTTAATTGCCTCAGAGTACCTGCTTTAATAGTGATAGATCGCTATAACCAATTTCCCATGCTATTGGAAAAATCCTTAAGCCGTTTTCTGTGAATAAGTAGATACGAGAGATACTATGAACATCCACTGAAAAATAATGCAACTATAGTGGTTTCTGAAAGCTGTTTTTTTTTCCCATTATATTTTTTTTATGCAAGATATTTTATCTGTTTTGTTTTGAATTTATTTTCTCCATTTTGCTCCCATTTGGTTATCTTCCATATTTTAAACTTGGAATAAAAAATGTCTGTTTGAGAATGTGTGAATATACTTAAATGTAAGGGAGAAGGACAACATATGAAAGAAAGTACTTAGTGGTGTGACTGTTGGCAGAAGTTGAGTTTACTTTGACATGCATAGAAGTGCTCGTTTAAGCTTCGTACGATAAGCTTCTCATGTTGCATCATTAAGAACGGTAGCGTTTCAGGGCACGCGTAAAATTTCTGCTTACCTGTAAAACAGAAGCCTTTTTTAGTCTGTTAGTCTGTTGAGCAAAAACAGAGAAAACACTTTTAATATTTTTCTGAGCAATTGGAAGGCATCACTGGGTATCTGTTCACTTGAGAGCCAAATAATTCACTTATTCTAAGGCTAGAGATTTGGCTCAAAATGAGTGATTTCACACTGGAAATCTGCTAATCATCCCTTTGTGTTACAGTCCTCAGCTGTGTTGTTTCCATAGCAGAAAAAAAGGCGGCTTGTGCTCTATGGGAAACTTTCTACTAGGATATGGTATCCTGCTGTTGGCTGTGTTGCAGCACAAGAGTTGGTCCTGTCTACCTATATGCAGTGCTTAGAATTGTCAAATTATTTTGGCCATAGAAGAGATACCAGTCACTGCAAATGCTAGCAAGGTTCACTGGAAGCAAATGTGGTCCCACAGTTTCTTTCCAAAGGACTGATCTGGTGAGGATATAAACCCTGTCTTTATACCAGGTATCTTTCTGATTTAATTAGTAGGGTCTTAGAAGAAAAGGGAGGCAATGCTCTTTGAATGAAGAAAGGCTGAGCCCTGGAAAGTTTTTTAAAATAAATTAAAAAATAATCCATTAATTCCTATTCTGAAGGATTGAATTTTGAGAATTTTTTCATAAAGAACAAAATCAAACATGAGAGGTCTGTCTTTAGGTCTCAGCATTAAGAGCTGCAAAACATTAGCCACGCTGCCAGTCTGCCAGGACGTGTAACATTACAAAGTAAAGATTTCCTACCTTCTTCCACCACAGAAGAATATAAAATCCGTAAAAAAAGGTAAATGTCCATAAACCCAGCCCTATTATTAAAGGAAAAAAAGATAAATTAAGATTGTATGGTACTAAGAAACCAAAGGCCTTTGGCAACTGCAGCAGTATTTTGTGAAAGACAAGGTAAACAGCAACAGGAAATACTTGTCTCAAGACTGGGAAGAGAAGCCATCCTATATAACTGTGTTCTGGTGGTCGGATATAAATGTGATTGGTTTTTGTATTCATGATCTCCGTTGTAAAATGATGAATGTCTTACCTGCTGGGAGACAGTAAATCCTTGGAATGTTTTAGAATCTGTTTTTCCTTGATTTGGGATCTGGTCTTTATTGTTGAGTATCTTCATGACTTCATTGCAGCTTGTTTCCTCCTGCTCTGCGACATTTGTCTGTGAGCCTGAATGGAATGTAGTTGTTACCAAAAATACTGCTAAATGGTCTTAAACTTTGTTCATAAGTTCTAAACTAATTAATCAACTGTTTTAGCAAATCATTAAAAATGGAGGAGAAAATTAATCTCAGAAGGACAATAGAATGATGTATCCCTCCAGTAAAATAATTATTTTAGACCAAAGAAAGAAGGTCTGGAAGCAAAACCCACAGTACAAACTAAGCCATAACAACCTCGATTTTATTTTCCTTCTAAACTGTAAGATGCCAAGGAAAATAGAACATCTGTTGTAGGACACAAAAATGTTATGCTGTTGACGAAATTCCATGCTTGTTATTTTACAGGAATTTAGGAAAAAGAGAGAAAAGCAATGGTCCCCCACCTCCCCCTGGCATCCCTCAGAAAAGGTCGTTTTCTCATGCAATTAATTTTTCTTTCCCAGTCTTCTAGGGAAGATAATGTGCTTGGTCAAGAAAAAAAGTATAACTGGAGTACTGATTATCTCACAGTACCTTTGTCAGTATACTGTCTTCTACACTGCTGAAATAGGCTTTCCTGAGTCAGAATTCTGGATGAGTCAGGGAAAAAATGCTGATAAAAATAAAAAAGGAAGAAAACATTCCCCTTCCACTCTTCCTCACTGAAAAAAACAGTCACTAAATGCTCCACAATCCTGTCTATGCAACAAACATACGCATCTCCGTCATACTGAACAAGATAAAGGGGAAAAAATGAGGCATCTCTGTCATGTTAGATTTTACTTCAAGATGGATTGTGTGTGAATCTGAAGCCAGGAAACATGTATCTTCCATCAGCTGTTTTTTTGTGCTGGTGAAAATTGCATGTACTAGATCATTCACAAATGGAAAGACTGTAGCAGGTACCAAGGAAGACTTGTTGGCAGTCAGAGCACTTTCCTAAGCAGGACCTTTCTGTGATTAGTGTGAAATAAAATGCTTCCTACATGAGCTCCTGTCAGAGGTTTTCTTGGATTTCCTGCTCATCCATTTTACTCCAGCAAGCCCTTGGCACCTGTAGTCATCAAAAAACCCCAGACTTTTGCTGTCCTTATCAAGCTTGTTGAGAGGTTCTTATAATTCTTCATCTTTGAGTTATGATCTGATTCACTTTTGGCAAGGGAGATTTGAAGAAATCAGAACCTTCTGTGCAGAAGAAAAAGTGTAGCAACTCATGACTTAATAATGTTATTTATAAATATTGTAGACAAAAGCAAATGTACAAAACTAAATTGCCATTTTTATGCATCTCGATTATACCAACTGAATATTATCTTCATGTATGCACATTAAATAATTGATCATTTTCTCCACACAATTTAAAAAGCAAGTATGTATAGAAAAATTTATATCATATTAACTTTAAAAAAACACACACCATGGCTTAATCATAGTTATTTCCTGTTTTGTTGTAATTTAGTTATTTGAAGTTACAATTGCAAACTAAAATTAATTCAGTTAAATCAGTCTTGAAAGATAGCTTTGGTCACATTAAGTGTATTCCTTTACAATTGTGAGTCTGTGAAGATTATTATTTTTGCCCCCATAAATTTGCCTGCAGTATTTTCATTAGTGGTAGTCTTGCAGTGTCTTTCTTAACTTAGTTACATCTCATTCAGTTTGTAAATTTTACTTCTAGTTATACTTCCAAAGATACCTGCAACTATTTCCAATGCCAGTATGTTAATACTGTTTACTCTTTGAGTCATCAATATGCTGCAAAGTTCTGAGCAATCTGAAGGCAATCTGAAATACGCAGGATACCATCTAGTTCAGAACTGCTATTATAACATCCCTTTCAGAATATGTTTGTTTATCATCTGGCAACTTTCAAGTCCATTTCACAAGTTCATTATATATTGTCCTCCAGTCTTGAGAGAGAGAGTTTTTTCACTGTGTTCAGAAACAGGCTGTTACTCCAAGTGACAAGAATTGTTCAGCGGGTCATCTAGCTTTCTAAAAAGAAGGGGAGATGATTTGGGGAAAAAACAAACAAACAAACAAACAAAAAAACCCCACTGCAACAAAACAGATCAGTGATAAAGAGTAAGAGGTTCATATCAATAGAGTTTGTTTGGATTTTTTTCCCCCTCTTTCTGCTGCTCCTAGGTTAGGTTGGCTTAGTCAAGAGGTTGTTCAAATTAAATCTTCTTAAAAAGACATAAAGTACAACTGTATGTCAGATGGGAGGGGTAAATCACACTTACTTTTGAAAACTGCAGGAGACAGTTGGAGATAGTTCTGTAGATCTTTTAAGAGTGTTGCTGAGTAGCTGTAGACCACAGAATAGTGATGATTTTTAGTAGTTCCACGTTCAGTGTCTTAATACAGTGAGTATGTATTTTCTCAATGCTCTGACTCGTTAAGCAAAGCATCTTTATAGTCAGCATGATGCAGTTGTTCCTTTTTATCACCCAGTTCCTTCCCCCTGATGGAGCACTTTCCTTGTGCTCCCTAAGCGGGCTGTGGGTCCTGGTATCGTCGGTAATTACTGCGCTCTTCAGTAGTTTATGAAAAGCTCATAAGTGCAAAATCAGTTTGAGTGCTTCCATTTAAAATCATTGTTTGCCTTTTGGGGGAGGGAGGAATGAGACTAATTCTTGATTTGTTTTTTTTTTTTTTAACCAGATTTCACTTTTGAACAGAAGAAAATTTATGTCCTTGCCAATGTAGTTTGCCGTAACTTGGAGCAGGTTTATTGGTGCTGGCTCTGCATTATGCTTAACTTAGTAGTTGTAACATTAAAGATTAACCTTAAGCATTAAGGTATTTTACATTAAGATTATATATTAGGATATTTTGTCTGAAATATTTTTCTCAGACCAGAAAGAAAACACTGAAGATAAAAGCTTTGAGCCTATAGGTATTTTAAATAGATACCTTTTTTTTTTTTTTTTTAATGTTATGCTCTGTTGCTTTGGTTGAGACCATTTCTCCTTAAAGGTAAGTATGTTCTTGGATGCTTCTACCAGGTCTTTTTGGCATCAGTCTTTAAATCAAAATATGAAGAAAAAACTATTTATAATTTGCATTATAGTTTTCCTTAATGCCTAATTAAAAATAGGCACCTGGAGTTTCTGTGCAAATAATTAAGCAACTATTAATAGTTTTCAAATGGAAAACAGAAAACAATCTATTTTTTCCCTCTTCTCAAAAAGAAGCAAGTTTCAGCGATGTGAAGACGCAGACCCTGACTGATGAACACATGGCTGAAGGACTCCATTTCCTTATTTAGTGAAAGCTCAGCATATCCGAGAAGACCATTTATTACAAGTTTGTGTTTTTGCAATAATTGCATTTTGTTTATGTTTTTTAAAAAAACAACACTTTCTTTTCTACTTAAGTGCTCAATAGGAATATTCCTTATGTGGAGGAGAATGAGTCAGCAGTGAAAGCAAGGAAAAACTGGATATATTCAGTAATTCCTTGCCTTTGGCAGATTTTAATCTATACTCTGTTTTAGTTTAGTCCCAGGAAAACTGGTTTGGTAAATCTGTTGTGCAATACTGTCTGGCAAGGAGAGGAAATCCAGTTAAAAAAACTCTTCATCAATCCTTACAATTATCTTCAAGTATTTAGTCATTGCACTGTTGATAAGAGTATCTTATGCCCTTTCATCTAATTGTCAAGTATTACGGCATTCTTCTTCTTCACAGTGTTTAACTGTAATATACTGACGTCTATGCTGTAGCATAGCAAGTGATAATTAGTTACAATGTAAGGGAACTTGCTCTAGAGAGCCAAGAAATAATTCCAATATGTGGAAATTAGAAACAATCCCAGACATCAGGAATGTCACTGTTGAGAAACTAAGCAAGATTTGAAGAGATCTTTTGGAGAAGATGAACTTTAGGTTGGAAACTTGAAGTCTTCATCAGTTGTCAGGTATAATCTGAGAATAAAAATGTAAAATAAAGATGGGTAGGATTTCAAATAGAGCAAGATGGAGGGAAAAAGTGGAATTTCTTTTGGAATATCAGTATAGGATTTGAAGGATTATGCTGAGGAGAGAAATTTATAGGGGCAGGTAGATAACATTTTAATGCTTTCGATGTTTGTTACTAGCCTTCTGTAGGGTTCTTTTACTTCTTTCTTCTCTACCAAATTGGTAAATGGGAACTTCATTTTGTGAGGCGGTCATCTGTTGTTCATTACTGCATTACTGACATGTTTGTTGGTTTTAAGTGCTTAACTGTTCTTAAGCTTAGTGCCTCTTGGCCAGTAGTCAGTACAATACCCAGGTAAGTTATTTATTGTTCCCAGAAAAGCTCATTCTTTTGGAAACTTTGCATGATTGGGTTAGTATTTATGTTCAGGGTGTTGGGAAGCTGACTTTTTTTCCAGTTCACCTATGTTTTATATGCTTTCTGTGGAAACATGGAGTTTAATTAGCATGCTAGCAAATCTGTTCACATGGTAATGTTAGTCACAAGAGCTCTCTTCTAACTTTGCAGGTTGGAGAGACACAGGGCATTGATGTCTGAAGGGAAGGGGGCAAGGTATCTTAATGTTTCATGTTGTTAAGATAAAATCAGAGAGGGACGCAGAAAGGGATCTCGTGTTCTGTGCCTGTTTCCCATTTCATTTGAACATATTTTCAGCACTATCAAGTAGACTTATTACACGGCTCCCTAACACGTTTGTTTTGTGTGTACAGTTTCTTTGACTGTAAGTAGTAGCAATAGCTTTCACTATGCCTTAACTTTCTCATAACAATACTACAGTTATCTCCGATAAAAGGAAAAATAACTATGTCTTAAAAGGTTGTGTCATCTAAATATTAGAGACAGGCCTTAGACGCCAAAACTGATTTTATGCTGAGCACCTCCATTGATTCATTGTGTGACCACGCTTGGGTTACCCGATTCCTGTAAAATGAATTTAAAACTAATATAAGACTAACATGATTGTTGATTTGCAGAAGGCAAGTGAAACAAAACTCAGAGCTGTAGCTCTTAGTGCTTATTTGGGTCCATTCTCAATTGAAAATGTGTTCAGTCGTGGTGCTGTGTCATGCTCTCAAGAAGAAGCTAAGAATACATCCATAATGTCCTGCTTTTCAAATGGAGAAACAAAAGAGTTTCCATTTGATCTTCACTTTGTTTCTGTGGTGCTCATGTAGCTGTATCCATGTTCATTAAGAATACTTCCACCTCAAAACAGCTATTTTCCTTTATGAAGAAGAAAATATAATTGCAAGCAGCAGTAGGAAGGCCAGCTGTCTCAGAAGTAACTTCTACTTGCCCTCTGAAAAATCCACTTTCGGGTTTCGGCGGGGGGGGTGGTGTGTGCACTTCTTTTTGGAGAAAGGCAGTTTGTTTTTTTTTATTCCATGCTCTTTCTTAAAATCCATGCTTTGAGAAGCCTGCATGCTCTTAGCTCTTTAGAAAGTAAATTGTTTTGTGTATGTGGACCAGGATACAGCAGTAAGATTCAGAAAAGCAGGAAGATTTTGTCAGTGCTGGACTTAACATTGGGTCCTCACGCTTCCACTGGCATCTCTGCCTTTCACGAGGTGCCCAGTCCTTTGCAAAATTTGGCATTAAATTTTCACAGATTTCTTTCAAAAAATGAAGTCTCCAAACTTTATTGTACTCTTTTGTCCTGTTTCCTTAAGGGAAGGAAAGTGTTAAATTTGTGTTTGTGTACTATTTTCCTTGACTCCCTTGCTGTTCACCTCACTAATCCAGAGGCATTTGAGCACGGGAGATGTCCGTGCTATCTTCACTCTCGCACAGCCCATCATCTGTCAGGAACTGGAGATTTGTGTCTGGGATTTGTAGCGTTATCGTACTGGTAAAGGTTTGGAAGGGCATTCTCTTCGGTGTGGCACTTCAGCCCTAGAATAGTAAGCTTTTCTAACAAAGAGCTCAGTCAGATGAATTAGTTTAATAAATATTTTGTTGCTTATACACACATGCATGGATCATATATGTAGACATACGCACAGAGCGTTAATATCTCTGCTGATAATTGATTTATGTGATACAGTTTTAAGCCATCTTTTGAGGCAGCAAAAATCATATAGGTTTAGTTTTAAATATTACTATTTATAAACAAAATATAAATTTGCCACTTGAGAACTAATGTTAGGAGTCATTACAGCATTAACAACATTTTTGGACTGCTGGTATTGTCACACAGATTTTCAAGTGGTGTCACTGAAGTCTTAAATTAAGGAAAACTGTCCGAGTTTACATTCATGCATGTAAATTTTGAAAGCTGAGTATAGTAATTGATTGATATATTACTAGCTAAATAGACATTTTAATATTTGTTGGCAGATCTGTAGTATGCTAAGAATTAATTTGCTGTCTGCTAGTCACTAATTTTAAGAGTGCAAGAGTATATGTTAGTTTACTTGGGGTTTTTTTTGTTTTTTGTCTTTACTACATTACTATATTTAATATTTAAAAAATCTTTTTACTTTTATCTTTTCTCTTTGTACTGATATTTTTTTCCCAAAATATTACCTGCTCCAAGCAAGAATTTTATGCAGAATTCTAAAATGAGATGTTAGTTAACTCTGTGATGACAGCACCACTGTTATTTTTTTGGTGGTAGAAAATTTGTCAAGCAAACAAAAATATAAATACATTTTGGTTAAGTGAATACCAGTTTTCTGAAGGAAAACAAAATGTTACCAAAGTTAACGAAATGATAATGTGGTTTGGTTTGGTTTTCTAATTCTTGTAAATAAGAATAGATTTTTTAATCATTTTCAATAACCAAAACCTGATCTGTTCACTGCAGAGCAATAGGAATAAATTTTCTGTAATAAATGCATCTTTAAAATGCATGCAACCTATTTCAGTTTTAAAATCATACTGAAATTGTCCAATTGTGCTGTTATAATTAAAACGCCAACAAAAATCAGTAACTGCCCAGCTAAAAATCTGATTTGGATGCCTAGAATAATAAGGGGAGAAATATGATAAGTGGTTGTCAGTATTAAAGCAGGCTGAAGGAGGAAGGCTTCGGGCCTTGTAGTAGGTAGAATGAAACAGCAGATTTGAGTATCCACAATCCTTTCAGTATTAAATTTTCAGTAAAATAAAATTACTTGTATATGAAAACATAGCCTTTCCCCAGCTCTCTTTTTTTTCCTGATCAGCTGATGAAGAGACTAGCAGCTCGCTGCTTTGCTGGCTTGTTAATTTTATCCCCACTAACTGTGATTTCCGATAGCCGGCCTGCTGATAGTGGTAAGGTAAATATCCTTTTTCATTGCCGTCTTGAAGATTCAGTAGAACTACATCACAGGCATGTGTAGGTGTGTAACACATCAAAAGTCGGTGTTCTCCGTATTTCAATGTACAACTGAGTGCTTAAGGAGAGCAATGACATTAACTGTTGACAGCCTTGCATGCTGTATTTATATTAGCTTTTCTATCTTCCAAGATATGCAGAGAAATTTTCTGTTCTTGATTTTCGTTAGCTGCAGTTGTTGATAGTGGGTGTCCTGCTTTAGCCAAATGAATATTAATGAATTTGTGTGCAGATTTTTCTTTCTTTCCCTTCTTTTTTCTTCCTAACTCATCAGATCTCAAGCCTCCTTCATAGTGGTTATCTGAACGCTGTGGAAGCATGATGTAAATTGTCTTTTGATTATTAAGGCCTAGTTTCAGGCTGTCCCTCAGGATTCTGCGTTCGTGTTTGTTCTGTGGATTTGCACATCGGAGAATGCATAGAAAACAGATTTCGAGATCCCACTAGTGTTTTTAACATGCCAGGTTGTTTTGTGTTGTGCATCAGGTTTTGTTCACAAAACGTTTTTCGAGAGACATTGTACACAATTGAGAAGAATTATGTCTGGGCTGTAATCACTCTTTTTATATTGATTGTTATGTTCACATGATCATAAATATTAGCAATGTTTGGTGCTGTGGAGAAATGAAGGTAATTGCCTTATGATTAGAGCTCTTTCAGCTACAAGAAAGGATTGATTAGCATTTGCATGTACTCAAGGCAATATTGAGAGGCAAAAGGGACAAATACCAACATCAGTTATGTTCTGAGAAAGCATTAATCAGAAAGCCTAGTTTTAAGATTTTTTTCATATTTTTTTAATTTTTAATTTCAGTTCTCTTACAACCTAGTATTTTTATTTCTTTTCTTTTGTTGGCTTTCCCAAATCAAGAAAAGTTCAGCTTCTTGCTTTATCACATGGATCTGATAGTCAGTGAGTGAACAGGTTCCCTTTATTCCTAGTTTGGTTTTTTGTAGCGATTTTTTTATCCCTCTGCATAGTACTGCAGGGTCTGGTTAAAAGCATACATCCAGGTAATTGAAAGTAGCGTTCATTGTTTGTGACTCAGTGGGGGGGTGTGTGGATTTGGGTTTTGTTTGTTTGTTTGCTTTGCATCCATATTATGAGTGTTTTTTCAGTAAAACACTGTTCTGTCAGTGCTTCTGCCTATCTGTTGGTTATTATTCTAGAAGAAAGTGATACATTTTAGAGATGGTTTTAACGCTTAGACGATTTGGAAGTTGCTTAAACTATTTCAAAGAGAAGTTGAGTCGTTACTGCATAAAGTACGTGTGTATTGTTTGTGTGCACAAAGAACTGTGTGTGATCTGCCTTTGGGAGCCAAGCGTAGTTTAGACTGTCCTATTTGAAAACATGCGATATCGAAGTCTTTTTTGCATGGAGCTGCATAAGCCAGAACTGCCACTGACATGAACAACATGAATGTGTGTTACACACTTACTGACACAGTACCACAGGACATTATTGTGTGTGAAACCGTGAGTTGATGTGGAATTCAAGGTTCAGATAAACACACATCTATTTAGATGATAGTGGAATTCTTAGAACAAATTCATGTTTAATGTCTCTTTGATTGCCAGTAGCTCAATTTCTTGTTGTACTCTTGTTTATAAATAAGCTGAAAATTTTGAGTTGAATTATCTGCATCCTATGGGGTTGCGTTTTTGTTTTTAAATACAGCTTGTTATTTCCCTTTGCAATATCTCTTTTGTTTAAAACCCATGCTTTTTGAATCCATGGTTGTCAGGCAATTGAAGACGGCAATTTGGAAGAAATGGAAGAGGAAGTCAGGCTTAAAAAACGGAAGAGACGAAGAAATGTGGATAAAGATTCTGGGAAGGAGGATGGAGAGAAAGCAAAGAAAAGAAGAGGCAGACCTCCTGCAGAGAAGTTGTCACCCAACCCACCCAAACTGACAAAACAAATGAATGCTATCATTGATACTGTGATAAACTACAAGGATAGGTGAGCTTGGACACGGTCTCTCTCAGTTGCATGTGCTCTCTCCTTCTCTGTTGATTTCTCTCTCTCTGTTTTCTAATGGCTTCATTTTTGTTTTCGGTCTTTAGAAGGATTTGCTGACACAGCATTTCTGAAAAGTAATTCCACTTAGGGCCTGATCCTATAAGTCTTACTCTTCGTAGAGAGTTTTTTAAAGACCCTTCTGATAGGAAGTTTTTGAAACATGAATACAAAAAGTAAGCGTAGAGCTCCTGCTTAGAAAGAAGTCATTCTGCTCAGGAGGTGTACTTACAAACATTTAGCTTAAGCGGGATTTTCCTTCAGTTTAGTGGTGCAGCATGGGTTAAGATTGATCTTTTCAAATACATGGCTACACATTTATTAATGCAAGTTAACATGGGTCTCACTATGACCTGAAAAGCTGCCCAAAAAATGTAGGGCTCATACCATGAGCCTCTGAGCTGCTAAAGGAAAAACTGTAGAAATACTGAGCATAATACATTGTCCGCAGCTGAGATGGAAGCCTGTTTGTCAACAAATCCCTATTTTCAACATAACGAAATGCTAAATAGCTGGCCCTAGGAAAAAATACTGCTTCTAATCTGAAATGTTATTTGAAGACTTCTGTTTTGCAGGTTTTCAAACTGAAAATCATCTATGCTTCATGAGGAAGAAATTGAGAATTAGTTAATAGCATCTTTGAATCAGACTTGTTTGAGAAAGTTGTATTTTTTAACTCAACTTCCATTTGCCAAAAATCAGTAAAGCCTTCTTGTGTACTTACTACTTAAATCATATAAGGAGCAATTATACGCTAAATGAATATTTAGAGAAAAGAAAATCAAGAAGTATTTGCATTAGGTGACCCACATAAATGTAACAGTATAATTTTTGCATGTAAACAACTTTCAGTCTGTGACTTCAAACGGCAGGTTGCACTTCTTTCTTTTTTGCAGCTACTCTTCTGAGTCTACCTGTACAATGTTAACTTAGGCGGTGTCTGGTGAAGCACACAGAGCTATGATGCCTGACTTTTTTGGCACGTGACTGTTGAAATAAGCATTCTGTGATCTGTGGGCTCTCTCTAGAGTACATGAAAAAGTTTATTACATCGGACCAGGATTCACAACAATGAACATGACGAGCAGGAAGCTGACTACAAACTCTGAGTATTCAGCTTACTGTGACTCTCAACTAACAGAATAGCTGAGAAGGGAGAAGTGTTTAAAGTTCAGGTATTCCAGTCAGGGCTGCAAGGAAGCATCTGTTCATTTTGGATCCCTGGCCTTGAGCCTTCTCCTGAAGCCAAGCACTTCTGATCAGGGCGCCTACTTCTCATTTTTAAAATAGCAAGCAAAGTTACTTCTGCTAGCCTCCAGTAGGAGATAGCTACTTATAGTAACTGATGGTTACTAGGGAAGATTTTTGCCTGTCGCTTGTGCCCCGGGAAGTTCATATCTGATCTCTGTCAAACAAGTTAACCACTGTGCTATTGTGTAGTGACAAAGCATGCTATTCCCTCTCCCAGGAGCCCACATTTATGCAAGACAGAATTGGTTCCCACTTTAAAAAGCATATGGAGCTCTATTCTCTTAGGAATTAAAAATGCCCTTTAAACTGAGCTCTTTAGTGCGATGAGCTATTTAGAAGAGTTCCAAGTTCCTGTATTCTGATTTTTTTGTGAGCTTGCATCAAACCACCCAATCCTATGAAAGTTGGGACAGAACAGAATTGCAAACTTAGCATCAGGAAACTTTAATATCTTAAAATCTTTGGGGTTAAGGTTGTTCTAGAGTTCGATGAACACTTTCAGGATTTGTAGCTTTAGAATTAAGTGGGTTTTAGGCATTGGAACCCTTCAGCTTTGTTGGGGGTTCCTGTTTGTTCAGCTCTGGGCCTTTGTGTGTGTGAAGGCAATTGGAGCAAGTATAGAGGGACAGGTTAATTGGAAGAAAAGTAGGCCATGAGCTTCATCTGGGGAAAAAAAAGGGTTTTTCATGTGTTTAGTATTTGAATGCTTGAAATCATCTTTGTCTTTAGCTTAAATTTTTGGTGCTAATAGGTGTTTAATCTCTACTTTATGGAAGTCCAGAGGGCTGATCTGGACCATGGAGAGCTGATTGTGTCCCAAAAGAAGGTGGTCAGGTGATACCCATCCAAAATCTTACTGACCTTGGCCTGAGTTACTTTTTCAAAACCAACTCTACAATCTTTAGTAAGTTTTGTTGCAGTTAAAAAGCCAGCAGGCAAAATTCAAGAGAATGCTAAACTAATAAATCTCTTGTGTGCTTTATCTCATGTTTCCCCTTGCTTTTGAGAAGAGCTCCTTGTAAATACAGAACCATTTCTCTGTTCTTGTTAAGATCTATCTCTTCAAAAAAACATTTTTCATGGTGCCCACAAAAATCTGGAGTACCAGTTGGCTGCTTTTGTGTGGCAATTTTATAATGTTGATGCAGGGAAGGAGTCTCCAAATACTTGCCTAACTGTCTTGTATTTGAATTCGGTTGTAGGCATTTGGGGACAAGTACAATCCTTTCATTCCTTATTTAAAAAGCATCCAACAAAGTAGGCTGGGTTGCCTATGTCTAGGAAAGCTAGAGGCTACAATAATACAAGCAATAAACTCTCGTAAAGTGAAGTTTGAGCTACACAATTGTTATATAAAGGTCAAAATAAGATTAAACAGACAAATTAGCAACATTTGAGGTAAATGTTCAGTGTAGAGAAATGCAGCATGTGATTCTTTGAAAAGGAAATTCAGAGGTAGATATCCAGCTACTTGCAAACCCCAGTTAAAGAACTCCATGCAAGACAGTGGAAGTTAGCATTGAGGTCAAATTACTGTCACGTCCTCAGTGCAAATTCAAGCTTTTTCTTTAGATTTTCTTCTTTTATGCAGTACTGTGTAGCAACTCTCATATTTCCTTTTATCCCATCCTACATCCCAACATGATACTGATTTTAATGAAACATTCCATTAACTGTAAGTTTAATAGTTCTTACAGAGCAATTTATAGCTACAAGCTGAGTTTCTTTGGATCTTTCTAGAGAAGTAGGAACACACTGAAGGAGAGAAAACTTTAGTGTTTATGCTGAGATTTGACTTGACTGGCAGCCTAACTACTTAGTTTCCTGGAATTCTGGTACTTGGGGTGTCTCCCATGTAATAAAGGAAATAGTAAAAAAAGGAGAAAAAGGAGAGAGATGTGAGGCACTGTGAAAATGCTGAACTCGGACTGTTTGGACTCCTTCGGTGTGAGAGCTGTTGAGGTCCTTGTCAAGTTGACAATACTTGCTTCTTGCAGGCTGCTGTGCTTTTGATTCCAGTATTGGGTGATGTGCTTCAAGCTTTTCTTCGTGTTGATAGGCATTTCTTTATTACATCTTTGTATTTATCTTTGTTAATCTTGAAACAAGTAGTTTTACCTCAGTTTGAAGAACTGTGGGGTAAGTGCTCCAAATAGTTAAGAAGTCAAAATTCTTGTTAAATTCACTGCTACCATTTAAACTGCACCTGTGCTCTTATTACTCAGCTTTAAGTATGGAACTATAAAACATGTTGCCAACTGTAGATACAGAGCAGTACTGTAGATACAGAGCAGTACTGTAGATACAGAGCAGTACTGTAGATGCAGAGCCTTTTTTTCTCTTCTACACTGCTTTGCCATCATAGGTGAAGCTGAGTTAATCTGGGTTTCATCCATAATGGCTTAGAATGGAGAATAAATCTGTAATGAAGCAAAAGTAAGATAGAAAAAATGGTCTGAATCTTCTGACTTCTGGTCACCTGCTGTAGTGGAAGATGTCCCTGCCCGCTCATGGCAGGGAAGTTGAACTAGATTATCTTCAAAGGTCCCTTCTGACCCAAACCGTTCTATGATTCTGTTATTTTGGTAAAGCATTTGATAGGGTACCACAGGAAAATTATAAGCTAATATGAAAGAAAGAAGAGATCTCATGAGTAAGCGCTCTAATCTGAGTGAAAACAAGGAAAGAGATGTAACTGAAGGTACTATTAAAAAAGGAACTATTAAACTGGAAAGAAGATGCCAGAAAGTTCTTAAAGAATTGGTGTTGGCATGGATCATAATATATTGATGATATATGTTTAAAAATGAGGAGTCCCCTAGCCAAAATACAAAGTTTCAAAATATCAGTATTGGGATGATATTCA
Source organism: Fulmarus glacialis (assembly GCF_000690835.1). Lineage (NCBI taxonomy): Eukaryota > Metazoa > Chordata > Aves > Procellariiformes > Procellariidae > Fulmarus > Fulmarus glacialis. Next base: position 5,176 of record NW_009234838.1, on the reverse strand, counting down.
TGCAGGACTGAACACAGTTAAGTCTGGAGTAAAGGAACTGACATGAAATACAGTACGTCAGGGTGCATTATAACGTACTTACAGACTAAAAATAGGAAACTTTTCTTTGAGTTGGAAGCTCACCATGTGGACCTGACAGAAAAAGAGTGACCTGGGCAAAGAAATTATTGATTAAAGCTAACTATGATCCATCAGTATTGTCCAGCCATAAGAAAATAGGAGCCTGGCCCTGACACTGTTGACTGACTGGATGAGGAAATACTCATTTTATGTGTTTGCCATTATATGTGACACCATTAATGCTTCTGAGTTGCTGTATGTAGTACTTGAATACTTTTTCCATTCAAGAAAGATTAGTTTACACTGAGACAAATGTAAATAATTATTTCAATGATAAGTAGCATTCGAGAGTCTTGCAAGAGGAAACAGGTTGAATCATTTATCCAAACACAGCACAATCTGAGAGGGGAAGATGATTGCTCTCAGTAAATTCACTTCGGAAAGAAGGGAAGCCTAAACACAGGGAGAATGTAGAAATATGTAAAATACAGGATGGTGATCACAAGTTTATAGGAGTGTAAACAATCATGAATACATTCAAGTTATTAACTAAGAGTTCTGGAACCTTTCCATATGAAACAGTGGGGCAGAAATACCTAGATAGATTTGGGCTTTGTTCCTTGATTAAAAAACTTTTATATGATTATTTACAATACCGGGGCCTTAGATTCAAGGACCTGGAAACACCTTTCCAGTTGCACAGTTGGTCCTGATTCTCCAGTGTAAAGTATATGCATCATCTTTGCAGACTTCATTTGCAATAATACATTTTAATCTGGGATTTTGTTGCAGTTATTTCTTAAACTAAGATTTAGGTGCCTTTGTAGCCTTGTATCTTGTTCTAATCTTGCAGTGTAAAACACCTGTTCAGAAGAGAGCACGTTGAAATGCATCAGTCCAGCATTATTGTCACACTTTTTTCCGGTTCCGATGCTTTTAACCTGTCTTTCCTTCCCTCTAAAGTTAGGAATGCCTATAGAGATGGATAATCATAGAATCATATGTGTAATACGTATGTTATGTTTTCAGAAAGCAAAATTAGTTTGTATGTCCAGTTTAAATGCTTTAGCCTTTTAAAAACAGGGACAATTTTGGAGATTCTTTTCAGAATAAGGAGTTTGTATGCCAAATTTGTATGCCCAGCTGCTCATTTTGCATCATGCACGTGCAGGCTTAGTCCCTGAAACTATCTTTCCTCTTTTGAAGGTTTTCCTTTATTTTTTATTTCAGAGGAAGACAAGCTGTAAGTGTAGCTTCCCTTTCCTGATTGTTAATATTAAGTCGAGAAAAAGTGTGATACTTCATACGTTGTAATCCTTCAGCTTCCCTACAAATCCACTGTCCTCTTCTGCCTTGCATCAGAGTCTGATGTTTCCTGTCTAGGTGCCAGTTTGATGCTACTGGTAGTTTGCATTAGCTTTGTTTAGATAGCAACAGCTGACTTCAAGAGTCCCAGGACCTGATAGCTCTGTTACATGCAGTGATTTTCTTTTGTGATCTACCTGCTCTCTGCTCTGTTTGTGAGATTAAGGACTTGCATAGTGTACCAGTTAACTTGACAAAGCCTCCTCCCCATAGCAGGTGGCTGTTGACCACATTTTAATAAAGCTAATAAGAAAATTGGAGGGTGGGGTTGTTGTGCCTTGTCCATGTTTCCTGCTTGGCAAGAGACTTCCCCTGTCTGTGGTGCTTAGCATTTGGATCACTGCTTCATTAAAGCTAAAATGTTTAAATTCGTGCCCATACTATTCTAATTTTGACAGGACATAGCTCAGGGAGAGAGTATTTTTCTCTGTATGTGAAATGGATTTTATTCAGACTATTTCCAGCTGTTTTCTCAAGTTCCCAGTTTTTAACTGTTGTAAAATGGTGAGTAATGTAATTAGCCGTTACTAATCTAACTAGTAATTAATTATGCCAACTGGTACTCTTGAGTATTCAAACAGGCAAAGCAAATAATTCTTATTTATAGCCAAGCCAAAGTTATGGAGTACGTAGCCATATGTCAAAACCAGGAATTATATTTTTAAGTATTTTTACCCACTTCCGTTTCAATGATGGGGACAGGTCCACTGTGTATTACTGCAGTCAGTTCCAAAAAGGAAGAACCATTAAATACATTTAACGAAAATGAATCATCTCCCTACATAGCTGGGTTACTGTTGGAAGTTGTTAAATAGAGAGGAACCACCTCGCTATGTAAGCTCTTTTAATTCTCCTTCCCCCCCACACGCTTTTTTTTAAAGAGCATCCTTGTGAGTTTCATTAGGAGTTGTAATTTGCACGCTGTGGTTCTGGTTGTGAGTGCTCTGACTAGGGCAAGCATGCAGGCTTCTTCATTCTACCCACTCTAAATTGAATTTCAGTATTTGTTAAAAGTGTGAAATTTGCCAGAAATATGAGAACTTGCAGTTTCAGATTCAAAGTTGTCTCTCCTTTTAATTCCAAAGGAGAGGCGGTGTTGATAGTAGTAATACTTTTGACAGGTCAATGGCGGCTTGCTTCTGGCCACTTAACTGTCGTGGATAACAAATACAAAAGGAGTCTCGTACAAATGAGGCCTAATTGTTCTTGCATTTAATTCCACTGAAGATAATACTGACTAAATGGGTGGAAATATATGCTTGTATGCATCTTGTAAGCAGTTTGACAAAAATGAGAGAAAATCAGAAACATTGAGCACAAATATTTTTCTAAACAAAACTGTTTTTAAAATGAGCAGTATTTCTTAGTGATTTTTAACTCGCACAGCATGCAAGTATTTTTTATGTGAGCACACATAAGGACTAGCATGTTGAGCTGATGCAGTAGCAGTGAACTGTCACTCACAGTTCTTTCACAGTTGGGTCTTTTAATTTATTCTGATCCTTCTTCCCTTCAGCACGTATCCTGCTAGTTGCTAGGCAACCATAAGTGATTTTTACTGCGCATGATTTTTATGTGGTAGTTGTTGTGGTTATTATTTTCTAATTACAAAAGTGGTGACAGGGATTAAAATCAGAGTTGCATTAATAATTACTAATTTCCTCCCGTTGTATCCACGACACAGCCATTTGAGATTATGCAAGAAAGGATCACATTAATTTACAGTATAGATGCACATATACAAAGGGAGAGAAGATAAGCTGTTATTGATCTGAGTAGACAAAATCAGGCACTAGTCTTCTGTCTGTTGCATATTTCATGCCCTTAATGCTCTTTCTTTCATGGCCTTAAATGATTCTCAGTAATTATATCAAGCAAAAGCTTGAAGGTTTTCTATGGCATTCTTAGTTTAATACAATGTGTGAACAAATCACAGTTGGTTAGATTTATGTCTTGAAAATAGGATATTGCCATTTAATAATTTACTACTGTTACATTTTTAATATAAAATACTATATAAGGGTGGGTATGTGTATGTAAAAAGAGAAAAAAAAATCATATAGCCATGAGATAAAAAGCTCTATAATCATCAGGAGTTTTTTTAATAGGACAAATATGCTAAACGTTTTAAAATGTGATCAAAATTAGATTACTAGTAGCTGTTTCCTTTATCCTTAAATCATTCTATTTGTTGCTGGACTCTGAAATGTAGTTGAAGCAACACCAGCATCAGTGGTTTAGTAATTTTTCTCAAATAGATATTTATGTTAAAAGAAAGCTGCTGAAGTTTAAAACACAGCAATGATAACTCAGTCCTTCTGCATCGGAAATCTAGATTCATACTGCACAAAATTTTGAAAGCAACTTTTCACACTTTTTAAAGGATTAGCTTACGTCTGTATCATATGTCAGTATATTGCACAGATTTATTAAAATAACTTCATTAAGTTTGTGAAGTCAAGCACACAGGAAAACAGGATGTAACAGAAAAAAGGTGGAAACCTAATGTGATTCCCTCAGGAAGGTACGTTACAGTATGCTGTGTAATGGCGCAACAGTGTACAGCTTTGCTTTGCTTTGCTTTGCTTTGCTTTGCTTTGCTTTGCTTTGCTTTTCCACAGACCCAGTTCCTTGCATATACAAGGTGGGCACTGATCACTTAATGAATGGTTGAATTCTCCATGGGCTTCTTTATAACGTTCATAAGGAATCTGAATGTTTTGCAGATACAGAACTTTTTTCACAACATTTTATTCTCATTTTACAATGGAATAGAAACTTAAATTTTAAGACACCATTTGAGCACTAGAGATCAGAGTACTTAGAGTTCTGTAGGTTCAGAACAAATGTCATTGATCTGAGTTGCAGCTGTGAGTGCTCAGCACTTACTAACAAAAAAAACCCCACAATTTTGTATTTTCCTCAATTTGCAGAGAAATAGAAACACATGTTGATTTAGTCAGTTGTGTAGTGTGTACTTAATGCATTGCTTTTCCATGTACTGCTTCCAGTTTCTCTTTGAGACGGCAGTCCGAGGTGAAGACAAGTTCTGTCATGTGGCATGACATAGTCAGTCATACATATATTATTAACAAGATTGGTGCCTTTAAATCCGTAGTATAAACACCTCCCACTTTGGCAGGGGAAGTATGAAAGTAATGAATTTGTCTCTTTAGTGTGAATCAGTACCAAAGGAGATGGGAGCTGCCGTGGTCTGAGTTTCACAATTATTTGCTGGTAGGAAAAAAATAGTAAGACTTAGTATGACAATTATCTGGTCATTTTATGATTTCCTCTATTCAATAACAGGGTGCTTCCCAAATAAATTAGATGTGTTGAGTGTTGCGAGCCTCACCGCCCAAGCCGCAGAAGGCAAAGGCAGGGACTGGGAGAATGAAGCGCCGCCCACTGTAGGAGAAGATCAGGTTTGAGACCATCTAAGGAACCTGAAGGTGCAGAAGTCCATGGGACCCAGTGAGGTCCATCAGCAGGTCCTGAGAGAACTGGCGGATGAAGTTGCTAAGCCACTATTCCTCATATTTGAGAAGTCGTGGCACTCCGGTGAAGTTCCCACTGACTGGAAAAGGGGAAACATAACCTCCATTTTTAGAAAGGGAAAATAGGAAGAACCGGGGAACTACAGGCCAGTCAGTCTCACCTCTGTGTCTGGGAAGATCATGGAATAGATCCTCCTGGAAGCTATGCTGAGGCACATGGAGGACAGGGAGGTGATTCGAGACAGCCAGCTTCA
>NW_009234837.1:5629-11027 GCF_000690835.1 Fulmarus glacialis | reverse complement strand
TGCCCAGGACGGCAGCAGCAGGAGGTGGGTGGGTGGGTGGGGGGCGATATTTACCTTCCCTCCCCCGCCCTGAGACTGCTCCTTTGTCCACCCACTTTGAAGTGCTCTGGGATCGCCGGGGTGGGAGCATTGTTGTTCGCTAGCAAAAGATCAGTCATGCCGAGGAGAGAGTAGCGAGCGTACGGGGGGCTGGGACCGGCAAAAGCTGAAGGAGACGGAGAGAAGAGACTGCTCCGAGGATTGTCGTTTGCCTCCCAGTTTCCCTGCATGGACCGTGAAAGAGACGCATTGAGTTGACCCTGCCGGAGCTGTTTCTGCTTCTACATGTGAGATCCGCTTGGTTTATTCTCTCCACCTATCTCTCTCCAGCCTCCTTCCCGTATTCTCCGCTTACTCCTGGATGCAAAATGGTGGACCCTGTGGGGTTTGTGGAGGCTTGGAAAGCACAATTTGCAGACTCTGAGCCTCCTAAAATGGAGCTGAAATCTGTGGGAGACATTGAACAGGAGCTGGAGATGTGCAAAGCATCTATCCGGAGACTGGAGATGGAGGTCAACAAGGAGAGGTTCCGCATGATTTACCTGCAGACTCTTCTGGCAAAGGAGAAAAAAAGCTATGATAGACAGAGATGGGGTTTTAAACGTGTTTCTCAGTTGACTGAAGGGGGTGCAGAGCAGCAGATCCAAAACCTGCATCATCACCAGTCTGCTGACCAAGACGAATATGAAAAAAGCAAGTCACACCACGGGGAGGAAAAGTTCAAACCCAGGATACCCTCCCTGCGGAAGCTGTCTACGCAGAGTGATGGGTCAGACCTGTCACCTTTGGACAGCCCCCATCGTGGAGAGGGAGAGCAGGACAGGTGTAAGTACTATGGTGAAGAGAAACTGAAGAGAGTTCTAGAAGGTACGGAGAATCGCTGTGATACAGATGGCTCTCCTTCAAAACACAGATCGGCTTCCACTCGCAGGTTAGTGGGATCTGTTGAGAAGGAGGGATCATTTGAACCCATTTCTAAGGAGAGAGGGAACAGCACCAGCGTGGCAGCTCTAAGGTCCAATTTTGAGAGGATTAAAAAGGCTAATTCACATTCTTCTGGAGATAACAAGGATGTTATTGAAAAGCCCTTTTATGTGAACATGGAGTATCATCATGAGAAGGGTCTAGTGAAGGTCAATGATAAAGATGTTTCTGATAAAATAAGCTCCCTTGGTAGTCAAGCCATGCAAATGGAACGCAAAAAGTCTTTGCACTCCCTCCCTTCTAATATGGTACCCAGCTTCAGCGAGTTCCAGAGGCCTGCTTACAGGGGAAAGTCCTTGGAGAGCAGCTTTGGCTATGATGGAGAGTATGAGGATGCTGAACTGAACCCCAGGTTTCTCAAAGATAACCTGATTAATGCCAATGGCAGCAACCGCTCACCTTGGCAGCCCATGGACTTTCAACCCTATCAGAGTATCTATGTAGGTGGAATGATGGGGGAAGGAGAAGGGAAAGGACCTATTCTGCGAAATCAGGGCACAACGGACCAGGAAAAACATCTCACTTGGCCCAGGAGATCTTATTCCCCCAGGAGTTTTGAAGATATTGGAGGAGGATATACTCCTGATTGTAGCTCTAATGAGAACCTTACCTCTAGTGAGGAAGACTTCTCTTCAGGGCAGTCCAGCCATGTCTCCCCCAGCCCCACCACTTACCGCATGTATCGGGATAAAAGCCGTTCTCCCTCCCAGAACTCTCAGCAGTCCTTTGACAGTAGCAGTCCACCAACCCCCCAGTCTCAAAAACGGCACAGGCAGCAGCAAGTCATTGTGTCTGAGGCTACTATTGTGGGTGTACGAAAAACAGGACAGATCTGGCCAAGTGATGGAGATTTGCCTTCTGGGAGATGTCACCAGGACAGCTGCTTCCATGGGGATACAGGTGTGTACCAGTTTCTTGTTTAGTCTTTTAAATGTAGGGAGCCCGAAATGTGGCATCATGGAAATAAATGGGAGAGGTTTTCTAGGTGCTCTAAGGGGGCAACTGTTTAATGTGAGAAATCTGTGGTTATTTTGTAGTTGTCCTGTTTTAGGAAGGTCCTGCAGAGGTGTATGTCAGACTGCATTTTAGGAATATAGATTGGATTCCCAGAAGGGTTGATTCAGGCTTCTCTTGAGAGGATCAATGGAGTCCCATGTTAATCAGTTCTTAAAGTTTCAATGTGAACACCGAGGTAAAAAGGGGCCAGAGCTGTTCAGTATTCACCACCAGATTGTTCCCTCCCTCGTATTCTTGCACTGAGTAGTTAAACTCTACCTCAGAGTGTGCCAACATGCCACAACCTGAGGGTTTTGCTGGAGCTTTACCAATAATGATGCTGCTCCCATAATCTTGTTTTTTCCTGTCTGTATTAATTGGAGTGCTGGTTTCTTGTTCTGTCTCGTGTCATCCTTCAATTAACTGATTGGAGGTGATGATTGTGCAACCCTGTTCTTGAAGCTTTCTGCTATCACTAAGTGAAGGAGAAACTTGGAATATCAGGAAGCCCTGAGGGAGAGCTGTTAATTTAACTTCAGCAGAGTCAAAATTTTTGTTTGGGGAAGAATGGGCAATGTTTGAACCCTTCTTATGTAAGCCATTCAGGCATGCATGTGTCTGTGGAACTGCAGTGGATTTATAGTTGGTGAAAGAGGCAAACAGTGAACTATGTTGGTTCAGATAGATTTATTGAATGTATGTGGACATCTGAATCTATTTAGCAAGGCAAGACACATAATGTAAGTAGCATCTTGTGCTAACACCAGTAGTCTTCTATGCAGTAAATGAAAGACAATCAAATCAAGGAATGAAAAAAAAAAACAACAAAAAACATTATGGTTGTTTTGCTAGACTTCTATCATTCTAAATCTGTGAGTTATCTTGTGGGTTTTCTTTGTCTCTTTGAATCTGTCATTTTAATAAGGGGTTAACACGTTAACTTCAATGTGACTGAATTCCTGAAGTAGTAGGTGAATTGAGAGGCCTATAATCAGAGATGTCACTTTCTCAGGTTGTGTGAGTTCGGTGTATTAGTTCTCAGAAGAGTAACTTTACTGGAAGGAGATGCCTCGTTTTACTTTCCCTGCTGATTGTTTTTTGCCAGCAATACTTTTGGGAGCAACAATGGAGGGAGAACTCTTCCCTGCCCCCCCCATCCTTACATCCCATTGTTGTATTATTGGAAGGCTGTACAGCTGTAATGGATGTTCACTCTACATGAAATCTCAGCACCCAGTCCTCACAGTGACTTCTTCCTTATCAGATTGTGTATACATACTTGTTTTCTACCTGGGATTACTGCATTCTTGTTCGGTTTTATGTATCTGTTTGTATCTTATAGGTAGTACTTGCAATGCAGGGGAGGGGCTGGATCTTGTGCTGGTTTAAACTGAGCTGCAGCCATCTGTCTCTGCTCTTGTTTACTGATGCTCTTTAGATGACTGGGAAGCCTCCTGGCAGTTGCAATTTTTGCAAAAGAAAACAAAGGGGAAAAATAGCAAAGGCTGATAAAGCTTGAGGATAAATTCAGCTTTCAGAAAGGCAATAGATAATTTCTATTTTAAATAATTTAGCTGGGATGCAGTGATTTAAAAAAAAAAAAAATGGGCTGCTGAAAAGTTGGAAGAGTTACAAGTCCTTGTTGTGCTGGAAAGCTTTGTGTCTTGTTGGTAAGGATGACCACACAATTGCAGGCAAGGACAGAATGTAACTGATCCACCTTCTGCTTTCCTCAGCATAGGGGGTAACATGGCAAGCTTAGCAGGAACCTTCACCAGATGGCAAGTCATTATTATCTTGGGCATTAGCTGGTGGCAACATTTTACTTAACCAAGAAGGCTTATGCCTTCAGGAGGACTGTGTTTCTGATTAATTCATACTAAGCATAATTTTATAAAAATTTTATTCTTTCCTGATTGGGAAGAATTTTGATCTGAAACCAATTGGCAGAACCTCTTTTTCATAAAACAAAGGCATGAGAGATCACTGTGTGATTAGCTGGCTGGCTACCATTCCCAACTATCATGCTCTGATGTGGACTGTTCTCTGTCACCACGTGATATGAACGCAGCTCACAGATCCAGCCAGCTTTTCCTGCACCTGTGGTTCAGTCACTGGTTCTGCCAGGCTTCCCTGAAGTTTTGCTTGAACAGAGAATGCAAGTTTGAATCACAGCAGGTTCTGGCCAGCCTGAATGTTAATTAGCATCAAGTGGGATTTGTTCAATAGTATTTGGCTTCTTTGTGCATTTTTTTGCACAAAGCAAAATTTTTGTATGCTTGCTGGCTTTGCTTTTCATGACTCTGGCCATAATAATGCTGAATGTGATGTGGACAGGTGCAATGTGAACTTTCTGTCTGGATCTGCCGTCCCAGTGCACCTTGAGCTTGGCCAGTGGATACGTGCTGTTTTGTTCAAATTCTTTCTTGACTTCACAGTCAAGTGATAATTTCCTACTTTTGTATTACAAAAAAGGGCTAGAAGAAGGTCACCTAACTCTCCGGGGAATCCAAGGGATCCAAGCCAAAATTTGAATCTGGGTTCTTGGAGGTGCGTTATCAAAAACCTTAAATCAGACCAAGGTAATAGGCTTTCAGTTTTTTTCCAAGGAGCAGAATGAGTGCTTCAGGGTTGAGATTTGATAATAACTGTACTTTCTATCACATGTACTTAATGGAACCTGGGCAAAGACATTTATGTTAGGATGAATTATGTATCACTAATTTCCTGTAGTGGGAATCAGAAAAAAAATCACATCTTAATTCTCCGTTAAGCTTGAATATTTTTACTATAATTGTGGAGGAAGAACAAGATTTTTAAAATTCTGTCTACTGTTAAACATTAGTTGTGGAGACAGCCACCTGTTGTGCATTTCTGCTTATAATCAAGGGGAGAGTTGCATAGTGCTTTTATGCAGTGACGAGGCCTCGCAATGGCCTCAGTTGGGTCAGTTTTTTAACTAGTAACAGTTTGTTAATTGAGGAGCACACTGGAGTTATTGCTTGGCTTTATAGCTTGCTTCATAAAATCAGTGCATGCTCTCTCATAGCTCTGTGTATGAAATTATTTTATCTATCTGTGTAACAACATGGAAAAATGCTATCTGGAGTCCACATAGATAATATTTACCTGTAAAGCTGCTTCCTTAAAGCTGCCGCAGTAGTGACTTCTGTTCACTTGAGAGGACTTGATAGTGCTCTCCAGAGTGTTCTGCCCGGCTCTATAGAAAGCTACGAACAGCTATAGTGCTCAATATAAGGTCAGTTTGGGGATATGTGTAATTTAATTCCATTGGGAGTAAAGTTTTACTTATTTTAGCCTCTACTAAGTGTGAGAGTGCTGAATGTCCCATTCTGAAGAGCATGGAACATTCTCTGTA
>NW_009234837.1:0-5609 GCF_000690835.1 Fulmarus glacialis | reverse complement strand
GCTGGAATTTATCTATGCATGTGAACTGCAAGACTCAAAATTCCTGTTATCTCAGCTGAGCAGAATGCCATTTTAAAGTGCATACTTACTTAGAGCTGTAGATGTATGCCTTAAATGCCTGACCAAATAGGCAAGCATCTGAATTTCTTGCTTTTAAGGTAATCCTTGACACTACTTAATTTTAAAGCCCCAAAAAGCGTGCAGTATGTCATCATGGAAAGACATTGTTCTGTACCAGTTTCTGCAAGGGTCTGTTCCTGAGTTACTTGCATCTTCTGAGCTCTTGGACAAGTTTCTTAATTCTGCACTTCTTCCACTCACTGTTGTATTCTGTGGATTTTACAAGATGTAGTTTGAAAAGTGCTTTGCAATGTTTTAGCAGTGCAAAAACGACTCATGAGGGAACATGCCAGTGCTGTTACTGCTGTTTAGAAACACAACTTTCCTTTGAGCAACTGAGGCAGACTTCAGTGCACTGTGTAGTGGTTCTTCCTTCTGAGGATCTGAAATGTAGGAACTTCCATAATGTGCAACTTGCTTGTTAGTTTTAAGGGCTGCTGGCCACAGGTCCTGCTGTCAGTCTGTGACTTACATTGCATCAGGAGTGAGGTTTAAGTTTTCTCTGACTCTTGTTTAGTTCATTTTGCTATTACTTTTTAAACATGTTTTAATCCTTTGCTGTGATGGTCAGTGGATTTCCTAGGAGCACTGATGACAAGATGCTGTTTAAATGCTTCCACCTCCTCTTTGCTTTCCAGTGATTTAGTGGCTTTTGAGATTATCAAGCTGCTTGTGCTACTACTCCCCTCTTACTAGTCTGGGGGAGTGAAGAGCTCCCTCTCTTTCTCTGCCGGATTTCTCTTTCTCTCCAGCTGAGTTTAGTGGAATCTATGGAGCTTCTGCTTTATGTCCCCAATGACTATAGTGGACTCTGCAGTCCTGGTTGGTTGGTTGGTTTGTTCCTTCTTCCAACCTAAAGGTTGCTAACCTTTACCCCGGGCTTACCATAAGTAATGGCATGCAGGTAGATTTTATTTTGCTTTTCTTAGGTTCACTCTAGATCATGGAGTTTCTCCCACCCCAATGTTCAGGTTCTTCTGCAATCACAAAGCACCTGCCTTTGAAATGAGAGTGTAAACCAACGCAGATAGTAGTTGCCCGATACTGGGAAGCCCTGGAAAATGCTGATGTCACCTAATCTGTCTGTGTGAAGCTCACTTTTGTGGTCCATGACAGACATATCGAAGTGGGACTGGCTTTCCTGTGGAGTAAGTAGACAGAGAGCTATGAATTCTCAAGTAATGGGTTAGGTAGAAAGCTGCTGGTCATCCCTGCATAATTACCAACAGTTTAAAAGTGGTCTGTCTGGCAGTAGAGATGAGCCCACTTTGTGCAGCTGCCATCGCTGCATGAGGGCCTACCAGGCAGGCAGTGACTTGTGGCTGGGCAGGTGAAATATAATAGCAGTGCATAGGTAAAGTTTGGGAGTGTTGTAGGAACTCAAAGCTAGGACCAAGCTGCAACAGAGCCATATGGAGCATCCATACTGTGATGACCACAGACTAGAATGCTGTTCTGTATGCCAAAACAGTTGGACATTGGTAATCTCAGCATGGTGATTTCACAGAGCCAGGGGATAGACCCATAAAGCATTGCAGTGAATGCCACACAACAAGATGATAATGCCTTTCATTTGAGCAGGAAACGTGTAGGCAAGTGGAACCACAATATTAAGTCTGTGGCTCAGTGAGCTGCTCCTATGGTCCTTGCTGACTCTGTTCAAAGTACTGAAAAAGCACTGGGTTATGGTGAAAGCATTGAACTGACAGATGTGTATAAACTGTGCATCCATTCTGCTTCACAGTTGTCAGCCTCTGCCCAAATGGTTTCAGAGAAAAAACACAGAGAGGCTGCTATTTCGTACGAAATTTTGGTCTTGTTCTGAGAAGTGGCAGGGAGAGTTGGAAGCATCCATGGGCTTACTGCCTGCCCCAGTACACTACCTCCTCTGAGATGGAGGCTTCTTTCTAGGTGACTGAAGGAAAAAGAAGAGAAAGAAGGAGTAGAAAAACCTGATGTCTTGGTACTTTTTTTGCACTGGCTTCCTTTTCTGGATTAGAAAGCTTTTCAGCTGTTTTTCCCGTGCAGAACCAAAGGTGAGCAAGGGAGCAAAGAGCTGAGGATGGGGATGAGCATGTTAGAATTGGTTAGGGTTTGGAACTAATGAAGGGACTGGGCTGGTAGAGTGAAACTAATTGCTGTGTGGAGGAATAGGCAAACATGAGGAGAAGATGGGTCTGTCTTTAGATTGGTATAAGCACTGACCATGGCTTATGAAGTGATTTACTTGTGCGTGTAGGTGATGGACTTTAAAGCAGTGAAATACATTGGGGAATGAGGTGCTTTGGTCTCCTCTGTTTTCTCATCTCTTGCAAAGCAGTTGCACAAGTGTGTGGTTTTAACCTTGAAGATTTTCACTGTTTAGTGTAAGTGTACATGACCCTATGTACAGACTTCCAGAGGTGCAAAACTGGAACATTTTACTTTTGATTCTTGCAATTATGCTCTCTGAAATTCAGACAAAGAAAGCTAGGAGTCTACTAATTTGTGGAATTAATTGCTCTACCACCTTTCCTAAGTGCTTCCATTTGTCTAATATCTCAGGTTTGGATATTTGGATAAAATGCTAACTACTGTGTTCAGTCACTCCTTCATTGACAGCTTGCTTTTCACTGCCACCAGAAAGTTTCACTGAGGTGTGAGCAAAGATAGTAAACTGAGTTGGGTGGAATGGGGAGTAGGCATCCTAAGTGACAGACTTGGGAGGGGGAAAAATAAGGTTTAATTAGAAAATTTGCTAAATCTTCAAGTGTGGGTTAGGAAGTAGTTATTTGAATACCAAGCAGCACGCTATAGCTCATGACACTGACTCTTAAAAGGAGTGTTGGGGGAGGGGAGGGTGATTTGTAATCCAAGGTTGGCTTTGCAGGCTCTCTGAAAGATGGGCCAGCAAAGGAGACAGAAGCCTGTGAAGGTTTGGGACCCCGTAATGGGCTGGAAACAGGTCTCTCTCTTCCAGTTCTAGCACATTTAGCAGTTCTCTCTCTAATGCCCTCCCTCTTTCCCCAACCTCTTAGGGATAAACAGTTATTGTGCAGAGACAAGGGTGGCCTGTATTTCGGCTTCAAGGAATTTTGGAGGTCAGTCCATAAAGGTTAATGAGGTGAGACTTGGCAAGCTGTTTGAGGAGAATTGCTCCATTTCAATTACCATAGGGAAGCATATTGCTGTTCATGAAAATCAGACTGTTGATTGGAGGCACAGCTTGGCTGGAGCTTGCTTCCCCCAGAGAAACCAAGACTAGCAGGTTTTTTTGACTGTCTTGTCTTTGATTTGTTCTGCCCAGTCAGATAAGCATGGAAAGAACAATAAGGACCTGATCCTGTTCTTTCCCTGGTGAAATATCATTGACTTTAGTAATCTCTTGCTGCCACATGTAGGAAAAGAAATGGTGTTGAATGGCAACTTTGCTGTGCAGATAGGGGTGTAGACTGCACGTGACAACAGAAATGCTGGCATGGATGAGTTTGGGTGAACTGCATGTGAATTAAGTACTTCCAAAACAACAATTTGAGTGTCTTAAGTTACAAAGCAGGTTTTGGCCAGCTCACTGATAATAAAGTGGATTGCTTTCCTGATCATATGTTTAAATTACATGTGATGTGAAAGTAACCATAAACTGTAAGTAAATCCTTGAATGTTGGTCTGTCTTACTGCTGAGGCAGTTCTACAAACCCATAACTTCTCTAAACTTGTTTTGAGTTGTACTGTATGTGTTTTAAACAGTAAAACTGTCCTGCGGAGGACCAGCGTATTTCTGTCACAAAATCTGGTTGCGATTTGCAAATCTTTCTGTTGCTAAAATAACAAAAGCATGTCTCCCTTTTGTCTTCTTCCCAGCTGCCAAAATGGTATCTCTCAGACCCTTTCTTAACCAGATTATGGCTGATGTAGTAATCAGATTATTGCAAATGTAATTGGAATCTCTGTTTCACAGAAAGCTCTGCCCAAACGTGGCAGCTGGAGCTGAGTTAGTTGCTCATGGCTACATGAATACATGAGGAGTATGTGTGTGAGAATCTACAATGATTGCCCTGTAGGAAGAGTGAATTAGTAAAGTTCAGTCTGTTGGTTTATACTACTGAGTTGTGCCTGTTGGTATTGCAGGCCCTTTGCCTAGTTGTTATCTTCTGTTACTTTGTTACTTGCAGTCATTTCACCAATCCTTGTTGCTTCTGGGGTTTTTTTTGTATTTTGTGGAGGGAGGAGTTCTTTTCTAGGGAGAGTAAATCCCCCACAACCTTCCTTCTTTTAAAAATAATATATAAAAAAACCCCTATTCTCTTTTGGAGCTTCTGCACAGGCTAGGTCTCTGAAGTATCCAAAAGCCCCAAATTACTCACAGATTGGTCTGCGACAACAGGATAGTAACAACTGTAGCAGGCTGCTGTGGATCACACAGTATTATGTGAAATCTAAGAAGTCAGCTTTTGCAGTAGTTACTTAATAGTGAGCAACTCGTGTGTTTGGACTCGGCAGCTCCTTTGTGTTTGTGACCTGTCCTTGATGTGTAGAGAAGTGCACTGTGCAGCCTTGGCTTGCTACGTCTGTTTACTTCTTCTTAAGGACTTTAGAATATTCTACGCTCAACACTGAAATGCAGCTGCTTCGCTGATGGGATATATGCCAGCTATTATGTTATCAGAAATTATATATTCCCTTGGCTGCAAAGCTAGGTAAGGAGTGGCCATTTACAACCCACAGTATGGGTGAGGCTGGTGCAGGCTCTAGTGGCTAGGATAGTTTTTTAAAAAAACAACCAAACAAAAAAAACCCCAAAACAAACAAAAAAAAAAACCCCAAAACCAAAAAAACCACAACACCACACAAAAAGCCACAAAAAAACCAACAAACCCCTCAGTTACCTACAGTCATATCTATGTGTTCTTTTAAAATGGGCCAGCAGTTTCCTGGAATAATCTGTTCTGAAGAAAAATACCTCATTCCCTACAGCATCAGGCTTCAAACATGTCTGAGCTGCTAAAAAGTAAATCTGATTGGTCTATTGTCACTAGGGAGGTGTAACATACAAACACAGAGAATTGTATCTGCTGCAGTCTACAATTGCATAGCATGGTATGATTTTGCCCAGGAAGATAGTAATGGCCTGTCAGCCTGGCTAGGCTCAGGGCTTCCCAAAAGAGATTAGATTATGGTGCTTAGTATGAGCCAAGGCACAGAAAAGCATGTTTCTGTGACTGTTAGCATCCAACTGCTTCAGTCCATAGCAATCTTCATTTTTGCTTCCTGCTAACCTCGCTCTGTTCCTGAAATTATTTTTATAATGGTCAGCACTGACATTACCACATGAGTTTCAGAAAGCAATAAGTTGAGAAAGTGAGTTGATCACTGCTGGAAGACTTCTGTGTGTTCCCCCCGTCCTTGCCCTTCGCCTCTTCTGCAGACTGTCCCCTTTGTTTGAATCCTTCTAGGTTGAATGTTTGAGTGTGGGAGTCCCTTTCCCCCTTTCCCCCTTTCCCCCTTTCCCC